>NW_009649619.1:3597383-3615335 GCF_000708025.1 Charadrius vociferus
GGTAAAAATCCACTTACAAGAACTAAAAAAACAAAGTCTACAGCTTTTATATGACATCTTAACACAACACATGAAACCCGTATGTTTGAAGTTTTCTAGATCAATGCTGTATATTTTGTGTGTAGAAGCACAAACGCATGTGCATCAGGTTCCAGCCACACTAAACACATACGGTATGAAATGTGTAGGTTAATTTTAAAGGGAGTGAGGAATGTTTGTTTATAAAATACCGTATGCTGTACCTGGCATGGACAGTATATGTACATATTTATTCTAATGAAATTTAAAAAAATTGCTTTTCTTTTTTTTTTTTTTTTCCCTTGTAAAAAGGTTTAAGAATGTGGTAAATTGTATAGAAAACTTGTTAATGCCAAACTACTGCTTCAAGGGTGTCATATGATTTCTTTGACTTTTGACCTCCTCCATTAACCTTTGCAGCTCAAGAAAAAAGTGCTATCAGCTCATATTGGCATTTACAGCTAGAAGTACTGTAAAACATATATTTAGCTTTTAACATTCTTGAGTAAGATTCTATAGATAACTTATTATAAAAGCAGATCTTAATACAATGATTTTTTGTTTTTAATTTGCAGTACCTTACTCTGTTACAGCTTTGGGTACCAAAAAAGAACACGTTAAAATTAAATAAAGAAATATATCTTTGGAGCTTTATAAAACTAATGAAATACCCAACCAAAATACCATGAAGTGATTATAGAGGAAATAAATAGAAACCTTTCAAAGACCAGTATTCCATTCCTGTCTGTGACATCGCTACTACAGATTGGTTTCCTGGTTTCTTGAATGTATGGAAAGTTAACATCGTCATTGTGAACGTTTCCAACTTTCTTTCTCTTTTTAGTTTGAGCTTTCAGTGGTGTAGAGTAAGTGATGGTAAAGTTGGTAAATCTGATTGTTTTGAAAGCTGTTGTTCATGGCTGCATTCTTTGTGTTGCACAAATTAGCTAACTGTTGTGGAATAAAAATATAAATATGTTAATACCAGCTTTTTCAATAAAACTACAACCAAAAAGGCATAAGTAGATGACTTCAAGGCACAGCTTATTTTTAAGCTAGACATGAAAGGGTTGTTTAGCTCCTTTGACAAAGGAGGAAGAGTCACAGGGATCGGGACTCACAGGACAAGCTACGACGTCAACCTAAAGTGTTGCGGCAGGAAGAGAAGAAAACACAGTGCTGGGAATGGGCCTGATTTGGGGGTGTAGGGTGAAGAAGAGTGTGCGCAGTCACAGCAGAGCTGTAACAGAGGGGATACACTTCCGGTTCACACCTTGGACCAGCTTTTTCCTCTGCTCACAGATAGACTCTGCCCACGATAGACTTCAGGAGATTTGAGTGTCAGTCTCCTACAGATGGAATGAGAGACACGCGCAACGTGAAGGGACTCACACAATCACAGGGTAAAAAATGGCGTTAGTGTCATCACTGGCCAGGTTGGAGGCCCTCCAGCGCAGCGGACCCTGAGGGCACGTCTGGTATGTGTCCAGGCCTGGCCTCCCAAATGAGACGAGACAGACATTGACCCAGGTGACAAAATAGAGGGCTACCAGCAGAGTAGTGTACCTCATCCCCACCACTGCTTTCTTTCTACCTCTACCCCAGGGGAAAATTAAAAAAAAAAAGAAGAAAAAATACGAAAAAAAACCCGCTGGCTTGGCATACACACTTAAAGCTAGGAAAGCGTTCACTTCCCAGTCCAGACTGATGCTTGACCCTCCCCGGTCACTGTGATGCTTGCCCCAGATCTTGGGCTCTTCTTGGGAATCTCAGCCTCAGGCAGCTAACGCTGCCCGCATGGTCTACACACAGCCCCAGGGTGTGAGAAACCACCAGGGGGTCAGCACACAGGAGTTAGACACTGAAAGGCTCAGTCCTTTTTCTGGATGCAGACCAGAATAAATTTGCCTCAGCTGTTAGATTAGGCAGTGTGGTGCTTTGCACAGCTCTCCCAGAGCTTACATGCTAATTTTTTCTGCCCCTTTTTTTGGGAAGACACAGTCAATCCCACTCATTTAGATGGACAAATATGACTAGGCACTGAAGGGAGAAATCTCAGCTGAAAATCAACACATCAAGCAATACACTATTTACCTTTCCAGTTTCCCTTTACATCCCTAAATACCCAGTAGAAGCAGGAGCCAGATGGCTAACTCTCATGCTTTTGAAATTTTCACACGCATACTTAGTAGCTGCATACGGCAATTTAACCCTTTATGGTTGTGGGGGGATATTGGCAGAAGCCACCTGCTTCTGTTCACAGCCAGCAAATCGTCTTGCTTTCAGGCAGAGTTAAGTCCTTTGGAGCCTTCCAAGGTTGTGGTTATTAATCCCTGATGAGAGGGCAAGTATAAGGATTGTTCGCCTTCTATGTCCAATTTTCAGTAACATTATTATCATCAATTTGCTCCCACTCCCAATAATAATCCTTTTCCATTTGCAGTCTTCTCAGCAAACTGCATTAAGTCTAAAATTAGAGCGTGAATTCACTTATCTTGCTCATGTGGTAGAACCTCAGAAGGCAACAGGATTACTGGAGTGGGTACGAGTCAACAGCTTGGGCCTAATTTTATAAGATGCTTGTGATAGGGTATGTAGCTTTGGTTTTGTGAAGCCATGAACGGGTCTGGATATTCCGCACAGGACAGTTTGCCATGCAAACTGGAAAGATTTGCTTTCAGAGTGCACCATGAGGAAGCTTTTCTTAGAAGCTATTTTGTTTTTTCCTTCTCTCTGAAGTTGGATGAGGATCAAACGTTTATTCACATGAAAGTGAGCACAACTCTGTAGGCACATCCAGATCCTAAATCTGGCCTGTGATGCAATGCATTTCATGTGAAGCACCTGACCGAGCAAACTCCTCAGTTCCCTCAGCTATAAAAGCTCCCATGAATACGGATCAGTAATTAGGTACAGCTAATTACTTGTCTTGCCATTTGCCAAATGGAGACAGTCAATGTGTAGGACAAGATCCTTAAAGAAACAATTCCATTAAACAATTATTTTAATTATCATGGTGACGCTATATATTCCTTTTATAACATGGCTGCTAAAAAGAATAAAACCTACAACAGCGACTCAATCGAAGGACGCGGGGGAGGGTTCTGGGCAGCCACTCCTTGTTTTAAGACTAGTATTAGTCATACTAGTAGCATGGGCACGTCTCATGCAGCGGCCTGATCCAAGATCTCACAACACATCCCCAAGCAGATTAACTTTACATACAGGACCAAAGTCTTCAACTGGTAATAAACTGAGAGTGCTGCAGGGAGTACTTAGCTCGGAGAAATCCAGAAGCCCCATCACCACCTTCTGTGGACTCATCATCATTTCTCCAAAGGAGGAACAACTCTAGGGAAAAAATCACTGTAAATAATAAATAAGAAGCTATTGAAACTTGAATTAGGGTGTCAGACTGGGGGGGCAAAGAGCTTGGTATTCTTCCATGCACTACCTATAAAAGAAATGGTGCCCAAGCAGGACACCAGAGTGAGACCCACTGTCAATAACTTGTGCCAATGTCCCACTCCCAGCAGGCTCTCGCTTTCATTTCTCCATGGCAAGGCTTGAACACCCCCACCAGCTCCGCCAGATGCCCTGGCCCAGGCTCCTTCTCACTTTAGTGGGAAGATGCAGAAGGAAGCAGAGGTTTCCCTCAGACAGGAGACAGACTGCCATTGCGATCCTTTTTGCGAGACAGGAGACAAAGCTCACAGTAAATTTATGCACATCTTGGATCATCTGGTGGAAGAGGTGGGGAGGAGAATGGTGCCGGTTCAATTACCATCCTCTGACATCTCTGCTAACACCACTCCGCAATCAACAGCTGTAGTCTCCGTTTCTCACAGCTATTGATCCAGGCTTCTGCAAACCTGGATAGATGTTGCTGTGTCAATTGCACTCTGTCAATATGTTAAAAATATTCTCTGCCACCCTAGCAGGTAAAGACTTACTTTAGTATGAAGTAAGAGATAAGCTGCACTATTTTATGCCACCTTCCTCCACGTATTTTGTGAACAAGTAGGGCTCAGCTAGGCTTCTTTTTTAAAAGTTTGGCTATTTTGAGCTGCTATTGTCATATTGCTAATGAACTTGCAGGAACCCAGTGCTACTTTTAAAGCTGGTATCTCCTAATCACTTTGTGGAGCTGCTAAAAATCTCTCCTTGAACAGCTTATCCCCAGGGTCCTGTCAAACTGGTCCCAAACCTAGACTCCCCCGAGATCCAGCCTTTGTTATTAAAGAGCAGAGAAGGCGGTTCTTGCTCCAGAAGGACAATGGCAGTCTGAAGCTACTGAAGTGGGGACCAAAAAGATTTCTCTTGCTCCCTCTGCTCGGTCCATTCCCAGCCTTATCACCCTGCCTCTGCCCCCGTGCTCCCTGCCTGTTCTCCCCGCGTTGCTGTTCTTTCCACCTCATCCTATGACTCCCCACATTCTCCCTTTAGCCTCCTCCTTGGGCCACATCCAGTGGCCTGAAGTCACTAATATCCCATTGACTCCCACCACTGGACCAACCCCAGCAGCCTCTGCAGGCTGCAGGAGCAGTTTCTCATGGGCATAATGGTAAGTGCCCCGTAGTCTCTCTGTCTCCTGAGCTGTCAGAGAGGAAAGCCCCATTTGCCAATATAGTATATTTCAAGTGGAAGATTTACAGAATCGGAGAGATTGTATCTTAGCAACCACCAATGCATTAAGAAAGCAGTTTAACCGTTTAAACCTTCAATTAAAAAATCCACCACAGAGACAACTGTCATGTACAAGACACAAAGCCCTCCCAGCGATTCACTGGAAGGGACACGGCCACCTTCTGCACATCCACCTGCCAAAGTGACCTCACATGAATCTTTTCTCTTCCCGACATAGACAAATCGGGTGCTGTTATGGCGCATACCTACATCGTTTGCTCTCTTGCAAGAGATGAAGTGGAGAAAAGGCACCTTTTTGCAGAGAAACCCCAAGGTTTTGTATATTGGTCTTATCCCCACAGGAGCCAAAACAAGCTCTTCAAGAGTTTCCATCAGGAAATAAATGGGTCCCACAATGAAAACTCAGAGTGAATAGGCATGGGGCTGTGATGGCCCTATGTGAGATGCTGTGATGTAGCACCTATTCCCTGATTTGTACAACTTAGAAATGCAATCTTTTCTCTTCCAGGGTAATACCTTAATTATCAGCCTTCAGATACACCTTCCCCTCAATTCTCTTCTTCCACAGACTTGGGCCAAACCGCAGACCAGAGCCAGGCCTCCCTCTGCTTTATGTGAACATCCCAAAAAACAGCTCTTGTGAGATCTTCTTACCATGCCTGCAGCAGGCCTGAATTTCATCCTGGGTTTGACAAAGTTATAACAAAACCAGCAGGGCTTCTGCAAAACTTGGTTTAGACAAATCACCATTTTCTGCCTCAAAAAGGTTCTGTAAATGAAGTCTCACCAGTATTTAGTGCACATTGTATTCCATTTTACATTATTCTCAACTACCTGATCCATGTCGTGCGATGACACACTGCAACAGTGGGATGAACCCCAGCGCTCTTCAAAGGGAACTACTGGGGCATCTTCATTGTTTGAAAACAAAGGGCTGAGAATAATCCCCCGAAAGGGAGCTGCTTGAGAAGAATACTCAGTAGGAGCGGTGCAGAGTCCCACATCCACAGACTGAAAATTTTCTGCACAGAAAGGTAGGTCTTAGCCCATAGCCACAATCCATAACCAGCCTCTGAAGGCGGTAGGAGCACGTCTGGCGTTGCCAAGGCAGGTGTTTGTATAACCCACACACTTCACAGGACGCAGAAAGGTGGCAGCTGTTGTCTCCCCTGCTTTTGCCTCGTAGATGCGCTATATTGGAGAAACTTAATATAATAATTAAAGAAAAATTAAAGCAAAAAAGAAATTCTGCCAGGACAATTAGCAATCCCAAAGAATACTTGTGCTATATGAGAACTGTGATATAAGGCACGTGCATGTACTCAGTGTATCCGCCTGTGCCTAAAGACTGTGTTACCCCCTAAGCTGCAAGATAGAAGAGCTGCCCTGGGCTAGAGAAACTTCAGGCTATAGGACTGAAACACTCCCATGGAGATTCACTTTTTAAACAACACTTAAAGATCAATTGAACTGTTACTAGAAGCAGCATTAGGAAAGATTTATGATTCATACATTTACAACTCTAGGAAAGCATCTTCTGTAAAGAGAAGACTGAAAAATCCATTTATTGCAAAACCATTTGCTGGGCTCATCATCTGTCTCTCCTGCTGGTGCAGGGGCACATGCACAACCAACACGTTAGCCACAGACTGCCTTTGGTGATGAAGTTGGTAATTCCTTGAGCATGTTTCCTGCCAGTATGTACTTTGAACAGAATTTAGCACCCAAAGAAAATAAACTTGCTTTGCATTGCATCCTTTTGATTCAATATGAGCCAGCAATGTGTGCTCGCAGCCCAGAAAGCCAATCACATCCTGGGCTGCATCAAAAGAAGCATGGCCAGCAGGTCGAGGGAGGTGATTCTGCCCCTCTACTCCATCTTGTGAGACCCCACCTGGAGTACTGTGTCTAGCTCTGGAGCCCTCAGCACAGGAAAAAGGTTGGAAGAGCAGGTCCAGTGGAGGGCCATGAAGATGATCCGAGGTCTGGAGCACCTCTCCTGTGAGGACAGGCTGAGAGAGTTGGGGTTGTTCAGCCTGGAGAAGAGAAGGCTCCAGGAAGACCTTATAGTGGCCTTCCAGTATCTGAAGGGGGCCTATAAGAAGGCCGGAGAGGGACTTTTTACAAGGGCATGTAGTGATCAGATGAGGGGTAATGGCTTCAAACTGGAAGAGGGTAGATTTAGAATAGATATTAGGAAAAAAAAAAATTTCACTGAGGGTGGTGAGGCACAGGAATAGGTTGCCCAGAGAAGTTGTGGATGCCCCATCCCTGGAAGTGTTCAAGGTCAGGCTGGATGGGGCTTTGAGACACCTGGTCTGGTGGGAGGCATCCCTGCCCATGGCAGGGGGATTGGAACTCGATGATCTTTAAGGTCCCTTCCAACCTAAACCATTCTACAATTCTATGAATATGTTTTTAACTTGAAGTTTTTTGGGGTTTCTTTTTTTAAAAAGATGGCAGTGGTAACTATCCTGACCTTCAGATGGTAGCTTCAGCTTTGATTGTAGACAGATTATTGATCAGAATTCGGTCTGTAGACTACTTCCAAAGTAGTTAATCCCTATTAAAATAACATTTCCATTACCTAATTAATTGTTTGAAGCTATTTTCAGTGATTATTTATTGAAGTTATAGTTTGTCACCTGAGGCAACAGCATGGCTTGTTGTCGTGGAAACATCTCTGCTGTCACCAGCACTGAATAGGGAGGGAGGAACAGGAGAGGGAACTACAGAAGAGATGCTTTGTTGAAATGCCTCGCTCTTTTAACTGAAGAAATTACTTCAGATAAAGCCGGGCCACCCTGAGATCGACACACACTGATTTCTGAGATATTAGGGGGCCTGTGGGCTTGGTTCAAGCCCTTTCAAACTTAGTGTGACACAGTTCCTGCTGTCAAGCACTGCCCTCTCCTGTGGTTAACGGCAACATTTGCAAGCCCCTTTCTGATGCCAAACTTGCTATTATTGCAGAAAAATCCTACCAGCTTCAAAAATAGAACAAAAACTCTATCACAACCTGCTGTCATCTCTGTATTTGAACTGTAAAAGATGAAAATTCAGTCTTTCGGGGTTTCTCCTATTAGCCTTTACCTGGTGTGTGATCTTGACACAACCTTTCTGCTTTCCCCAAATCTATGCATTATTTTCTAGTGTGTGGAGATCTCAAGCAAGAGTTGCAGCTGGAATTTCCCTTAAAGCAGCACGTCTCCTGCCTAAGTTTTAATTAAACTCTGCCACATATTTTCTCTGATTCTTACTGTTCAGGTAACAGAAAGTTAATAAAAAGGTTTAAGCTATGATAAGCCCTGATTATTTTTTTGGCATCTAACACATGAAGAGACAGGAGAAAACAGTTTCCGCCAGAAGGGACATCAGGACCGCGTGTTGTCACCACTCACATTACGACAGAAGCAAACAATGCAGATCAATGCTGTCAGATTCATGTTAAAAGATCTTAGAGACAGGAACCTTCTCAAAAAGATGCTAAACTGCAAAGCAGCCAGACTGCACATTTCCAAGTTTGCCGTGCACTGTTCCTACACTGTGAGTTTATCACTACACAGTATTTTATTACAAGGAAAAATAGATTTCTTTTTCCATTTCCGTGCTCTTGGATTGCAGAGACACTGCAATGAAGACTTTGCTAGTCATTTGCGTTACACTGTGTGTAACTGGGGGAGCAATTGGGTCTACAAACGGTTATCTCATTTTCATAAAAAGATTTTTCTAATGGCATTTCCCCTCCGAAATGGAGTAAAACCAGAACCCGATTCTTTTGTTCCTTGGCGGTGCCCTCTGGAGACAGCAGCAGAGAAAAATGCAGCGTGAACCTGGAGTGCCATCTGATGGCATCAAAGGCAAAGCACACTGGTGAGGAGTTTTCCCTGGGCAAAACTGGAAAGTACCACTTTCTTGCAAGAAGTACTGAACAGACAAAGCAAACAAGCACACACAGGCTCCAGACACAAATGTGCTCTCGAGGGGGGGTTAATGAAACATATATAGTTGCTCGGCAGTACCCCTAAATGAGTACGATGTAACCTAGACTCCCCAGGGCTGTATTTTCTAACTTTTTAACGAACATGTGTTGAAGAAGTACAACTCATCTGCAGTTGGGTGATGACTTGTACTGCGATGCTCTTGGCATCCTACATCAAACTGCAGATGAGAACGAAATCTCTGCCAATAATTAAGACTGGAAACGTGAATTGTTAATTACCTCTGTAGATCATTCACTGACGTCTCCACGAAGCAGCTGCAGATGTCACTAACACTGACTAATCCAGTCTCAGAACTAATGAAATGCCAACCAAAATGAAGCTACAAGCACGGCTATAAAAATGAAGGGATTTTTAAGCCAAGCTTAGGTTTTTAACCCATAAAGTGCACTTCCTCTTAAAATTAATTTGTTTTCCTAAAATGTACACTGACATGTAATTACAAGATTCAGGAACCAAGCTAAGAGAAATCTCACCTGTCATAAGAGTGGGAATAAAAGCAGATGCACCGGCAACACCACAGGAACTCAACTGGAACCGCCGCAGCTGCAGCACGAGCTGTGGAGCGGCCGACCTGTGCCTTGGCTGGAGTGAGGGAGGATGCAGGGGACATGTTTTGGGGCAGAAGAGAGGGTGCAGCCTCAGGGCTCCAGCCTGCGCAGCGAGAACTCTCAGTGTGATCACCGGGGGCAAACTGCCAGACCTTACCCAAAAGCTTTTCTCTCTGGCTTTGGTGTGGTGAGCCATGTGCTGGTCTGGAGGGAGAGGCTGCTTAATGTTTAGCCACAGAACAGCAACGGATGTGCAGTCTAATGCAGAAACATAAATGCTAAAAATAAATGGTTTACCTTATTACAAAGGTTAAAAACTCCACTTCCCACTAACATTGAGCCACAAGCCATGAGGTTTTAAGATCACGTTCTGGCTACCTTATACCCACACAACTAGTTATGGCCAAATCTACTTCAAGTTATTCCTCGTAGAGTGTAAATATATAAATTCCCTTCCTGTCCAAGTTGAGTGGACTTTGCAGTCTAACCTCACGAGCAGAGGATGCACCTAAAAGCTGGCAGTAAAATATGTGTGACACTAGTGCCATGTGTCTGTGTGTAAATAGGAGTTTCCCAAGAGCAGCCCATCACACTGTTCTCTCCTCTTTTATACTATATTTCTCCTATTGCCAAGTTTGTTTGTTTGCATGTTTTCAGCCATACTCTTTCTAACTCCCAAACCTGTGTCGTGCATGGACAGGAGTGGCTTTGGAGGTGCAATGCTTCTGTTTCACAAACCTGCATCATTCATACAACTCAAGCAATAAAGGCAAGTGCTGAGAGGAGCATTCTCATTGACTAATTTCAGGTGCTGCAGAAGATTCTAAATTAAGACTCCATCTATACAGGCAGTAGAAGACAGGCTGTGTTGGGGAACCTCAAGCCATCTGAGTTTCCTCTCCAAATGGTCACTGAACCACCACCCCCACCCCCCATCGTGCATTATCTAGATACAAACAGGAAGATACCAACACCTTAATAAAGTCAGTGTGATTAGAACAAAAGTTGCACTGGAAAAATGTTGCGAGGAGCGAGACTCCTACACACCCCCCCACTTCTGCACACAGAGGCAACAAGGCTCCTGGCCAGGATCACAGACCTCCAGACGGTATAATACAGCCCAGCACCTTCTTCTGGGAGTTAGGGATCCCCCTGAACAACCCAGCACCATTAAAGTACTTTACTGGCCTGGGCAGAAGGGGCTGTCACTTCACAGGGTTTGTACAAGGTGCCTTTCCAGCGCTGAGACTTGACCTTCACAGCAGTGATCCCACACTGGCACACAGTGCCATCAAAAGACATACCACCTCCCAACAGAGCGCTGCTATCAGCACTGGACCCAGGATAACAGAGACAGCAGCACACTGTGGCACTGGAGTAGGCATCCCTCCATGTGACCCAGCCCAGTTTTTTATTACTAGTGGCAGGTGGGAAAGTTGAAAACTAATTGAACACAGCGTTCCTTGGTAAATCCATCCCCCATCATGCTGGAGCG
This sequence comes from Charadrius vociferus, assembly GCF_000708025.1. NCBI lineage: Eukaryota > Metazoa > Chordata > Aves > Charadriiformes > Charadriidae > Charadrius > Charadrius vociferus. The sequence goes on from NW_009649619.1 coordinate 3,608,096, forward strand.
GTCACAAACCTTCAGGTAGAGCTTTCTCTTTTCTCTTTGTAATGGGGATCTGCAGAAGGGAATGAGTAAGTCAACATTAATCATTTGACGTTCATAAGCAAGTGGATGAAGGTGATCTGGTTGATGCGGATAACAGTTCTGTTACAAAATAAAAAGGCCAGGAATAATTGCCAGTTCAAGGGACTCAGTTAGCAGTTCAGTTTGTTTCCTTGGAGCTAAACCTTCTTAGCTCTTCGAGAAGGCTATCTGCCTACAAACGTGTCACAAAACCATCTTTCTGCTGTGTGTGGGCATTGCCTGTGAAACCGCTTGCTATACTGGGGCAAAACCGTGTCTCTCACAGGCTGCACTAACGAGTTACTGGGGTGGGCAGGGTTTAGGTCTGTTCTGGGATGCTGAAGACTGTAAATGTGTTGGGGCAGACGATCCAGCCAGATCCACCACAGGGGACAGTCTACACCTATGGCCCTCAGTCAGGCTGGGAATGCCTGGGCTGCCAAGTCACACTTGAATTATTAGTATTGTCACTGCCCGGGGAGCATAGCTTCATTTTTTTGTGTGTTTGAAGACACTGGTCTGCTGTCTGGAGGCAACTGTAAGAGAACCTGCATGTTATTCAGGAGGAGTAGTGGGAACGCAGAGGAAGACACCAGCATTTCACTGCTTTGTTTCCCTTGTTGCAAAGGGAGACTGGTGAGGAGGAATTCACATCCCAACCCACAGGTCATCTGGGGAGGGAGGAGTTAGGGATAAAAGTGTCTACCAGCTGGCAAAGGTCGGGGAGGGACAGCTAACACCTAGTCCTGAGGACATGCTGCTTTGTCAGGAACCAGGACAGGTTCATGTGGGTGTGGGCAAACCGAAGTGTCAGTGCTCTGGTGCTAAAAACAACATATGCACTCACTGCCCATATTATACACAGATATCCCCCACATTACGCATGTGCTGGGCACGCAACTGCTTCTTGGCTAAAAAGCTGATTTTCAGTAACCTCCCGCTCTTTTGTTTCTACTGCATTTTGGGAAGTGTGATTGTACGCACACACACTTTTTCAGTAGGATTGCAAAGATTCTCAGTTTCATCAGCAGCAGCTGGAGCCCCTCAGAGGAAACAGCCCAAGTAACTCAGAACTCAAATCAGAACGTGCAGTAAAAACCCTCACTTACTGCACAAATTTAAATGAAAATTTTTGTTGGCTGTAAATGCTGAAATGAGTATCATGAAGCTGCAATCCTATAGAAGCTGCTTCCCGTAGCTGTCGGTGAGAAGTTATAGATATTCTATATATTTCCTTCTATACCCCTTTAAAACATTTTGCACAGGAAAACTGCAAGCAGCGTTTCATCATTCCCATTCTGCTTCCAAACCTGAAGTTCAAGTCTGTTAGAGGTGACAAAAACGCAAGTTTTCTCAGTGCTGAACATCCCTCCTTAATGGGAAGGTGACTCTCATCTTTTCCACATTAGGCTATAATTTATAAGAGGAAGTTGCAGGATGGTAATGATTATTTTTTTCCCCAGATTAGAAGCTAATTAAATCTTTTGGGTAATAATAGGAAGACAAATGAATTGGCTTAATTAATGCATATAAACAGTAATGGGATTTGTTTGGTTGGTTTCTAGGCTTCCTATTTTTATTTAAGTAACATTTGCATGTATGTAGGAAATTGCTAGAGCAGGTATGTATCTCTTTACAAGTTGGTGAGTTCCACCTAATTTTTGCTGCATGGATTACTATTTTTCTAAACTGAATGACTGGTTTTCCTTCCCATCTATCTGCTGTTCAAACAACTGCAACTATGAAGCTGAGATCAGAGCACGGCCTCTTTTAACCTCCCTCATTTGTTACTGAACGTGACCCTTACCCTGAAAGGCTGCAATGGATTTCAAAAGTATTAAGAAAGTATTCACAAGCTTGAAACTCCTTTTTGCCTTTTTCACTGGAAATAAAGAAGCCAAAAGGCAGCCAGCCATGGGTGTGCTCTGGAAGGTGGCATACTATTTTACGTCAAAGGCCCAAGTGCACTGGCTGTGCAGGAATGTAAGGAAGCACTGTGCTGCCCCAGTGGTAACATTCTTATTACCCTGTATTACAAAAAAATTGCAAGCAAGTTAACAATTAATAATAGCCATTTTATGGCACTTCCGAGAAGACCATTTAGTTCTAGGAAATAAAACCACATGCAATTCCTACAGATCTACCCATTTCCTTCTCTGGAAGAACCGGACAAAATGCAAAATATAAACTCGTTGCCTTCTTGCCTACTGCAAGAGGCTATTAGTCATTACAGAGTGGGCTCTTAAATTATTCAGAATTTCTATATGTGTTTTGTTGTTTTTCTGTGCTTATAGAAGAATGTACCAGTTTGGAGAACAAGCAGTACTTTTTCATGTTACTTTGAGGATGAAATTCAAATAATGAATATTTACTCTAAATTCTGTACATTCTAAATGCTAAAGCTGAGCTTACAGAAGAATAGCTGAACCTAATTTAGATGTGTCAATAGCCATGTAATATCCTCCTCCTCCTCTTCAGTTAATTAATACTAATTCAAAAGATTGAATTATCAGCCTAGAGAAAGGGCACCTATCTTTGGAACTGTTTATAATTCATCATGTCTTCAAAACTGAGTAAGAAAATAATAAATGTAGGATTAATTGAATAATTAACAGCAGCTGCCACGTTCTGACTCTCTGCAATCTAGAAGATGGACTGGTTTGGACTATAGAGCTGTAGCACACATGAGCGGAACAAAGTTATTTTGTGCTCTGTTTGCTTCCAAGATGTGAAGCAGATAGAAACACCCCTTGCAAAACCACCTTGCCTGGAATTGCAATTGCTTATTAAGTGTTAGTGATTTTGTGCTTGTCAGCTAAGAGACGACTTAGAAAGAAAATATTTGTTTGCTAAAGGTTTCAGACCACTGAACACTAGACCGACAAGGAAACGGAGTACCTATCCATCACATTGCCATTAACATATCCGCTTCTTCCATAAAGATATAAAAGGATCAAGAAGGAACACTTGAGAACTAGCATTAAAGGGCATTATTTAAAAGGTCTTCAAGTCAAATTTACCTCGTTTTTCACTTTCGGATACATTTTCAGCTCTTCTGTGTATGGAAAATGACCTCCTATGTACTAGTGATCAAAACTTTCCACCTCTGTTGGAGACAGTTGAATTTGTCAGATGCTTCTTTCCGTGAACCTGTCACTACAGAGCACATGAATTATTTTTTCCAAGATCTAGCTAATTCAGGGGTTGTTTTCCCACATAAGTGCATAAAGCGGTATTAGTGTAACTTGGAATTTGACCAGTATCGGTATCAATATTTGTGAGGGAGCTCCTCCCCTCCAAGGAACTAGAAAGTTGTAGCCAATACTTCTAAGTTTGCAAATGTAATAACAGTTATATGCCAATATCCCTTAATAATTTCCTCAGAAAAGGCTGAACTAGAAGTCTGAGAGTTGTTGGAGTTAAGCCTCATAACGGTATTATGTTACAGATGGGAACTGAGGTACCTGGATTGACCCTTTTGTCTCATCTTAAAAAGCAACTCTTTCCAAAGAAATCAATAAAACATGCTCCCTCCTCTTGCAAGACTTCCCACATCTGACTTCAGTCAATTTGTCCTTTTCAGGGTATGTAATAATTTCTTCAAAATGCACCACAGTAAGTCAGCAAATTGACATCCTTACAAAGAGTAAAAGCTAAAAACAGATGAATTTTTAACACTAGTTCTGAATACCAAGACTGTTGCCTTTTTTCTCCTGACAAACATATGAATAGAATTTTCACAATTATGTGCATATAAGGGAAAAAAAGTAAAAAACCAACAAAATCTGCATTTTTTTGTGCTTAAATTTCAGAGCCAGCAAGAATGTTTAGATATTTTAAAAGAACCTATGGATATTCTAACAAAAGGAGGAGAAAGGGCTAAGTTGGCCTATTTCCAGCCCAAATGGGACCAGGTAAGCAAAACCATGCCACAATTTGCATTCACCCGCCACCTTACACCATTTCTTTTCCCCAGGTGGAAACACAGAGATGGTTGACAGCTTTCAAAACTAGAAGCACCCAGAAGAGGTGATTCGACTTCACGGATTTTCTGATGGGCTCAAACATGCCTACCTGGCTTTGGATGGTGGAGGCTTCTGCTCTGCAGCGTCAGGCTTGGCTCACCGCCGGGAACCGGGCAGCGTGCCTGTAGGTGCTTTGGCCTTCTTCCCAACTGCAGCCCAGGGTGATGTTCAAGAGGGTGCTCATAGCTGGAGTGCAGCCAGATACCTCATTTTCCCCAAAACTCCCCCTTCTCTATCGAGCGTTTCCCCTGGTAACACCCCCCCTCAGCCCCAACCCTGCAGTGATGACTGGTGGTAAGTCCCGTAGACAGCAGGGGTAAGGAGCATGCCTACATTTCACAGCTACAGAAACCTGGCGTACTCCAATTTCACTGCTCGCTTGAAGTAACATGAAGCACAACTGCAAGTATCTCACACCAGAGAATTTTAAATATTCTACATCGTATTTTTCAGTGAAAGCTGTTATCAGCGCAACGTAAACAACTGCTCACAATATCAAAGCATAATGAACAAATGTTGCACCCGCTTAATTCAAGTTTGTATTTTCTGTTTATTTGCACAATACAAATTATTAAACAAACATACTATTTCAGTTTCCACTGTAGACTTTTAGGTACTATTTTCAGTTGCTTTGGCTTGTCCGTTACTGGTACCACCTCAATACCAGCCTTACTCTCTGCTGTCTGTCCTTCACACACCAGCGTGGATTACACCTTAGTGTCATATATGTGGCTATCATAACCAATCAGAACAAATAGCGTATTTTTTACAGAATATTTAACGCAAAATGGAAGCTTGACAACTTTTTACAACCTTGCTGGGGTGCGAAATGGTGTGCCCTTTCAAAAAAAACCCATTAAAGTCACTATCTTCCGGAAAAATAGTGAAACAATGAATTCTGTACGCAGATATCACCACCAGGTACTGACTATAAGATCACTTTTTTTCTAGAAAACACCAAATAAATACTAGCAATATATGCAACATAAGGTGTTGTCAGCTACCTATTCTAAATCATACCTGTGAAAATACAAACGGGCACGTTGTGAATATTTAAAGAGTAAAGTGCTTTTAACATCGAGCAAGTGAATGCATCTAGTGTTGTACCACAGGCAAATATATACCCATTTTGGACAAAATAGTCTCCATGCAATTAGTCAGCAGCAACCCCCTGCATTCATTTATAATACTAAACTAGTATATATTACTTCAGTCATACAGGGTTTGAAGTCAGGATACAGTGTGTGCACTTACAAAACTCAATCAGTGCTCTACATCAGCATACATTTTGAGCATTGCTACAGCAAGGTGTTTGTTTCTTTTTTTCCCTTTTACGAAGCCAAACCTTTGGTAGTGCAAATGCAGCGTACACTGAAGATACCACTGAACCGATACGAGAGCTCATTATGCAGCTGACAGGAATGGGAAGAAGAAAAAATCAAAAGCGAATTTAATGGCTTTATGCACTGTGCTCCTCCAGTCATGCTCTATTTTCACATGCCTTCCTGCAGGTAAGAGTTTAGACATGCAATTCAAGCAAGTGATTGCTTTCAGTTCAAAGACAGGCCATTTACTGCCAAGACGACCCTCCAGAATTGTGCTGAATTCAATTATACTTCCTTGCCTCAAGTTCAACAACACTTTTTTAAACTCATTGCTTGCCTTCAGCACAATATCTTTGGTTATATCATCCTCCTCTATAGACTTGGTTCCATTTTTGCTACTGAAAGGCATGCCCACAGTTATTTCAAATTTGTACCGATCAAACATTTTCATGTGGCAGTTATGCTTTGTCAAATACTTGAGACGACACAATTCTTCCTCCTCCAGCGTAACATTTTTGGGGTCACAAAGAGGGTAGGTTTCACCATACAAGCATCTCATCCAATCGCCAATAAAAAGTGGAAGCATATTTATTGCAGATTCTGCGCTATTGTCGATTTCCGTAACACGCACATACTTGAACCGCCCAGTCCACGTCACTCTGTGTCCCTCCAGGTGACTACATAAAATCTGAGTACGTGCCATGTTGGTCTCCTTCCACGACCGGGGTCCACAGAGGAAAGCATACTGATTCCATGTCAAGGTAGAGTTGTAAACTTTCATTCCCTCTGATCGATACACATAGAACCAACAGAACAACACTACAGCTGTAATCCACACCAGGATGAGTTTCACAATCGAGCTTCGAGTGAGGGATTTAACCATTTCAACTACAGAGAAGTTAACTTTTGTCCACCAGCGGAAGAGCAAAGGAACAGCGCACAAAACCAGCGTCACTACAATTTTCACGAGCTCCAGCGACACAAACCACTTAATGAAATGGATAAGACACATCAGTGCAATGCCTACACCTAGCACGGGGAGCGCAAAGAGAAACAGAAAATAACCGATTGATGCACGAACGAGCCCAATGCCAGAGGACTCCCGCAGAATGACCACAGACAGTTCGCACCACATAAAGCAGACCAGGTATGGGACCAGGTAGCAGTAGGTGCCTTTAAAGTTCCGCAGTTGTGCCATTCTAAAGAAAAGATAGAACAAGTACAGAAACAGAAGGCACGGGACGCTTACATTTAACACAAAGAAATGGCCTATGGGAACGGTAAAGAAGGTTTTACCTAAGAATTTCAAGTAGCCAAAATTCCCAGGTAATACCTGCAACAGGGATAAGCAACCCGCTGCTATCTCAGTCATTAATGCTCTTCGTGTGTAAGGTTCTGCACACGTGCTTAAACTCATGTAACTTGTCACTGTGAAGAAAACCGAGATGGTAGCTAACTCTGAGCATGGTATACAGTCTTTGCTTGCTATAGGGAAGGAAAAAATGACAAAGAATACCGAGAGTAAAAAATAAATGTACGGCTCTAAGTGATTCCATCCAAAGTTCACCTCAGCTTGCTCAACATCTAGGTTGGGTTCAAAACGAAGCAGTAAGTCAGTTAAAGTGCGGAAGTTTTCCCAAGCCTTACTGTCCTGAAAGACTTTCAGTGTGCAAATCACCATAGAAATGAAGGACAAATAGAATATGACTAACGGAATAATGAAGGCAAAAAAATCAATTGTCAGATTACTGATGATGAAGAAAAAGATGAGAGCATTGATATGGTGTGTTGGAACAATGGCAGACAGCCAATGCACTCCTGGCTTTGCTGCAA
>NW_009649619.1:3615345-3619279 GCF_000708025.1 Charadrius vociferus
GGACGGCAAATGTATTCCTGCCTTTGATGCAATATCTATAAGGTATTCTTTAATTTCCATAATGGCATGAAGCGGATATTTTACAACCTGGAAAGAGAGAAAGAAGTTATTTATTTATGAGCATTTTCATATCTTTACATCAGATATTCTTAGCTGAAGCAGTAGCAGTCAGGTGTCTAACCTCAGCTGATACGAGAAGATTTATATTTCAAAAATTGCCAATAAAATGAGATTACTTTGTCTAAAATTATTAGCTCTATTTTGATTAATTCAGTCAGATGAAGCTCAGAGGCGATTCTGATTTCAGGAAAGATGTATTTCATTACTTTTGACACGTATAATTAAATGGCTTCCTAGTCAAATATTCTGCTCTGCTAACTTCATACTGAAGATAAACTACACGGCTGCAGCCCTGTACTATCTTAAGTCATTACTTGAGCTGCGAGTCCTGTAGCTTTAAAGCATTTAACTCTGCCCCTGGTTGGCAAGGATTATGCTATACATTCTGATATGCATATACGCTACAGGAAGTGGTGCATATGATTCATATGCACTTACAGGAAGTCTTTACAGCTGTGGCTCATCCTTAAAACAATTCTTCCCAAGCATCTAGGGATGCAACTGTCAAAATCTGGTTCAGAAGCAGCAGAAATATCTTTAATGACTACACGTTTAGGGATTCTTTTAAATATACCACAGTAACTCTACAGGATCTTAAAATTCTACCTATCTTACGTGCCATTTTCCAACACAGTCACCAGACAACAGAAGAACTGGTGGTGGATCGAATCCTCTCCCTATGACCAACCACACACATTACATAGGATCAATGAAAAGGTACAGGTTTTTTCAAACATACACTCAGGTATTGCATCTGCACATTAGATGCTGAAAAGAATCTTCCTTCTCCCGTAAAAAGACAGCTTTTATGTTTTCCCAGAACCTATGCTTTTATATTAATTAGTTGAAGGGAAAGGCCAAGAATGCTTCATCAAAGATCTATGCATTGTGATGAACCGGGACAACACACACAACGACTTAGGCATAAGCTTATTTATTAGCAAAGGTATCCCTGTTCTTCATAAATGCATCTCTTTCAGAATATTACTTATTCAGAAGACTGGAAAGATATCCCTCACTCCCCCCATTTTATTTTTTTCCACCCCTACCATACGATAGCGGGGATTACAAAATGGCAACAATCACAGCAAAAATTCTCATGTCAGCAGCTAGAAACCCCCTACCTTGCTTGAAATTTACACCAATATTGAATGCATGCACCTTAATTTTCCCTTCTCCTTTCACTACCTAAAAAAGGCTCAGTACAGAAAACCACCTAACAGCAAGTTCTACCATTCTTGAATTCCTTCATAACAGAACCTTCTCACACCTTAAAGCTATGGATAATTTTTCCCACCTGCTTGCTCCTGTTTAAATAAGAAAGATATGCAGCTTATAATAACATCTATAATAAAAATACAGAAGTTACGAGAGGGACATTTACATTCTTACTGAGATGTAATGAAGGTAGAATGCCCTCTTCCAGGGAAAACCCCTATCCCTTTCTCTTAAATATAACTCATATATATGAAACTGCAAACATATAGATGAATTCCAAAAAGAAATTATAGCAACAATTTTTGTACTGACTTATATAGACTAACCATCAGCTTTGAGAGTCACGCGCAAGTCACCGCTGTCTTGTCTGAAATGTGTAAGTTAAGAGCCCTTCAACATAACCTGTTTGTTATTGCCTTTTTACCTTCAGTCGCAGGGGTAACTCTTCAGGACTCTTCCCTGCCAGTTCATCATCTTCCTCTTCCTGCATAATCAGGTTAGATGGGATGATTCCCTTTGCGTACTTCTTGGTAATTTCAACAAAGTCATCCAAAGCAATAAATTTTTTAGCTAAAAGATAAAATGAAGACTTTGAGTAAATAGCATCATTACAACACTGTATAGATTATGAGTTGGAATATTAATTTTCTTTCCTGGTATTAAAGAAGAAGATCTACTCTGGGCTTCAAAAACTGAATTTACCGGTAACACAGGCTTACCTTGCAACTTGTTTGAGATCTGTGCTGAAAACAACAAGCTGCTTGTGCCAGCAATATATGACTAGTCTAAATCTTGTCAGACCAGCAGGTGAGTTTATTATACCAGTAAGCAGGAGAACAGAGTGAGTGAAAGTAGCTTATCTGCAAGTATTCCAAGGGGGCGTATGTGTATGTGTGGAAAAAAATACTACTGTATTAGGTCACACAGTTTTAAATAGTAAGCTATCATATCTTTGGTAACTTCTTGAGAGAAATCTTTAACTCACAGCCACATTGAAAAGAAAGAATTGTACAGGAACAGCAAGGAATTATCTGTAAGTTATTTACTGGAAAACTGACTTCTGATTTGGCATTTAACAGTCGTTTTTCTGAGTTCACAAGTTACAGACATATAATTATGGGAAATGCCCAATTATTCATATCTACAAGATTAAATATAGATTACTTACAGTGTATTAATTTAATATGCTATGTGGCTATACAACCTGTATCTCCTGTGATCTAAAACAGACAGCCAGCAACAAAATATACTTTGCTCAGTTGTAGAGAGACAAAATTTATCACTCTGCCCTGGAAGATCCTTATCCACTCCTGTGAGCAGAAGGGAGGCAAGAGGTTACTTCTGCAAACTCCAGGGATGCTACAAGACAGAAGATGATTTATACACTGCTTCAAACTCTTTTCACAGCCTTACATTAGCATGAATTAGCTAGTTTCTATGGTAGACAAGCTTGATGTCGTTTGTACAGGAAGATAATTAACAGCAACTTTTTTCCATACGCTAAAACAAATGACATTGCTGTAGATATGAAAGACTTTTGAATGACAAAAATCTGTAACACACCTCCTACACAGTAAGTTTAGCTAGTCAGCTGACACAAAAATATGAAAGCTGGCCTGCTTAATACTAGTTTGAGATTTTGAAAAGAAAGAAAACTGAACTGCTTCATTAAATTTAATATCAGAGGATTAGTGGGTTTGAGCCTACTAATTTTTTAATTTAAAAAAATGCTACATTTACAAAGTTCTATATAAATATAACAGTGTTTAATATTGAAAACACTGTAGATAAAGAACAAAATAAAGTATTTGTGTCAAGATAGCTGCTACAGGAAGAGGGGTCTTAAAAGAGTTCAACAGAAAACCAACAGCTTACCATCTATATTTTGCTTTAAATCTCACGACATGGATGTTGCCTTTTGCTTGGATTTCTATTTTGATTTTTTTTCCCCCCTTCATTGCATGAACCCGTATGTCCCACAAAATATCATCTGGCATGCCTCCCAAGAAACAAGAAAGGATTTACTTTTCACAGATTCTTCAGAGTTGGAAGGGACAGACCCCTCAGAAAACCAACAGCTTACCATCTATATTTTGCTTTAAATCTCACGACATGGATGTTGCCTTTTGCTTGGATTTCTATTTTGATTTTTTTTCCCCCCTTCATTGCATGAACCCGTATGTCCCACAAAATATCATCTGGCATGCCTCCCAAGAAACAAGAAAGGATTTACTTTTCACAGATTCTTCAGAGTTGGAAGGGACCTCTAGAGGTCATCTAGTCCAACTCCCCTGCTAAAGCAGGATTGCCCAGAGCACATTACTCAGGACTGCATCCAGGCGGGTTTTGAAAATCTCCAGAGAAGGGGACTCCACAACCTCCCTGGGCAGCCTGTGCCAGTGCTCTGTCACCCGAACTGTAAAGAAGTTTTTCCGTGTATTGGAACGGAACTTCCTATGTTCCAACTTGCACCCACTGCCCCTCGTCCTGTCACTGGGAACCACTGAGAAGAGTGTGGCTCCATCCTCCTTCAACCCACCCTTTAGATATTTGTAAGTAGTAATAAGGTCTCCCCTCAGCCTTCTCTTCTCCAGGC
>NW_009649619.1:3620102-3651680 GCF_000708025.1 Charadrius vociferus
GGATGTCCAGCTTGGCCAAGTGGTCTCTGACCTGGTCCTCCTCAACTGAGGGGAAATATTCCTCCCTCCAGACCTTCCCCCTTGCCTCCAGGGTATGGGATTCATGAGGGACAGCTTTAGCAGTGAAGACCGAAGAAAAGAAGGCATTCAGTAACTCTGCCTTCTCTGTGTCTTCCACCACAAGAGCACCCATCTCATTCATCAGTGGGCCTACATTTTCCCTAGTCTTCCTTTTCCTTTCCTTTTCCTATTGATATACTATTCTTATCATTCACAGACTGCAAGGCAACATCGTTTACACAAAGAAATCAGTGAGACTCCTTAGCTGTCTTGGTGGAGTTGAGATTAAGCCTAATACCAAATGTGCCATCTAAATTTACTCTCCTATTGTGACAAAATATACAGTGGTAAGACAGACTTTTTGGTGTGAAATCAGCAAGCAGACATGGTTAGAACCTCAAAAAAATCCTTAAAGGCACTTTTACAGGACCATGGGACATCCAGAGAGGGAAGGAGTTGTGAACTTACTATGTATAGATGGCCTATCAAGTGTAATGACATGCATACCCTCAGGCACGCAACAACTGTCCATTGACTATGTCAGCTCTAATCTTCTGTTTATACCTTCATTAAGGATAGCCCAGATCAGATATCTGCAAATGCATATCTGGCTTTAAAATTACCTTCCAAGTATTGGCAATGTATTAAAACTGGAGGAAGAATCTCCCGCTGGCAAGATAAATGGAGAAACTCAGTGGATCAGAGAAGTATATGCTGGAGAGTAACAGCTGTCTTGTTCATCCATGAGAAGATAAAATCTCTCTAGAGAAGAGGTAACAGCTTAACTCCTACTTTAAGTGTTTGATGAAAACTTTTCGTTTTTAAATGTTATTAGTATTTTGTCACCCAAGTGTCTCTTAAATTGATATAAAAAGCCTATGTTGTAGATTCTACTTTATTATTCATAGATTTTTTTTTTCTTCAATTTGGTTATGACAAATTCCCCTGCCTCCCCCATCCACCGCAGAAAAAGAAAAATATGCACATCAATTTCTGCCTACGCTTACATGTAGGTTCATTTACTCTCCTGTTATTTTATCTGCCATTTAAGCCTTCAAAAAAAAAAAAAAATTGCCAGTTCCTTTTCTGACACCCTTTGAATTACTGAAGAATCGAGAACAAAATGACTTGCTTTGCACTCACGCTCTATCAGCACGTGCCAGTTCAGCTAAAGGATGGAAAGAACACTAGTGTCATCCATTAAGCGCCAATGCAACACAACTGCAATGAAGCCAGATACAACTGCCTTACGCTTTGATGACCAGACCACGAAACACAACAGTCTTATCCTTGAATGACTATTTCCAGCTTTCCAGAAGCAGCAAATGAGTCACAAGAACAGCTGATCTACTCGCACAGAAGTTTTGAAAGGACCAGAAGCTTAGTCTCCAACATACTGTTTCTCCCATCACCTACTCCCTAACTCCTATACACAGGCACATGTCCCTCCTCCTCTTTTACTTCTGTGAAAGTTAATGTAAAACTGAAATACTCCACTCTTCATAGGAATGTTATTTTCAGAAGTCACCCGCGTAACGAACACAATCCTGAAGATAAAGGCCAAACTGACCTAATGGAAATCTAATCTTTCAAGGAGTTTAAACCTGCAAACCCACAGATTTGGCTCACTAATCCACATATGATGCTTTAGTTACACGTATTCTCGACTACAAATTTATTAGTAAGTAAAATGCTTGTGACATTTCAAAGTGCTCTTCAAGAACCGATCTAAATTGCACATGAATTACTTCGTATGACCTACTGCATTTCAAGATAGTGCGATTTTCCCAACAATGATTAATCAAACCTTATGTTAGATAACATTCTTGAAAATCTACACATGCTGCATTGTTCATAATTCATTTTCTTAATTTAACAATTTGACTTTCCTTCTCAAGGCCCAGCAGCGTATCAGCGTCTTTTAGGTACGCAAGGCTAGGGAGAACTTTATTTCAATTCCAACCCCCACGCCCACCGTACCTTACAAAAGTCAGAGATTTAGGGCTACAAGTCTGACCCTGTGTGTGTTGAGCAGTTTAATTCTCCCCACAACCAAGCTGCCCCTAAGTTATGAAAGAAATATCTCGGTGCATCTTTCCTATATCAGTGCTTGAACAAATACGAAAAGACAAACATTAATTATAAGGGAATGGCAAACAGAAGCAAGGCAAATAAAATGAGGGATCTGTCTGCATTAAATGGTTGCATAATTAATTCCCTTATTGTAATCAGAAAGCTTACTATAGTTTAGAACTAAAAAAGCTTATTGAAAGTGCAAAATGTTTTTTTGCTGAATAGACTGGCAAGTGCTGAAAGGGCAAGAATATAAATATAACAAGTGACATGCAAAGTGACATGCAAAGTCCTGTTAGTATATTAATCACTGACAAGTTGACTGTAATGGTGATGTCTTCAGTGAGTTCGCATGCAGATCAGTTATTTACCTTGCACATATAATAAATCGACACTATTAGTTTATAGCAATCCAGACTGGCAACACAAAATGGCTTAGCAAAACAAAACAGAAACCAAAACCACAGGCAAAGATTGAAAACAGCAGCACGCACTCACATTCACTGTTCACTAATCTCTCCAGCATTCTTCTCTGCTTCTGCACCGACTTTGGAACTGGGCCAGGTTGCTTCTCACCATCTGGTTCAACAACAGAAGTTTACGGAAAGTCAAAGCAGTCAATTAAAGTCATCAAACAATAACTGGAATGTTCTTTAAGCTGCAATATCTGGAGAACGGTATTTCTTCAAAGTCAGGAAAGGACAAAATATACATATAAACAGGTAAGATGTGGCTATATAGCTATCTGTATTCCTCTTACTGTATTAGAAAAGGAAACAGCGTGACATAGCTAACATATATCGCTGTAATGGCAGATTGAGACAGGTGTTTTGAAGACTGGGTTTGTAAATTGAAATATCTAGTGAGATATCATCAGGATGACTGTTAAGGAAAAAAGTCAAAGCCATAAAATATTTATTTTCCAAGGACAGCGAGTGTCAAATGAAGGTACTTTTAATATTTAGACACTCGTATAAGCGCTTAACTGAAACACAACCTACAGCAAGAGTTGGCGGGCCTTTATGAACATAGTTCAGAGAACATAGTTATTAAAAGAGAGTTAGAGTCATCAACACTGTTACTTTTTCTTAAGTAGATGAAACATTTATTTTTATTGCAAGCCTGATTGTTTATAAAGCCCTTTAAGTTCCTAGCTGTATTCTGCCTGTATGTATTTTATCAATACCATAAATCAGTTCATAAACAAACCTTCACTGTCAACTTGCCCAACATTTTCCAGCAGTTCAGAAACCGCTAATTGCTTCTTCTTTTTTGGGTTTAATTTCCAATACATGACTAAGGCAGCCTTCCTCACAGCTCTCTCCAAATCAGTCTCAGATGATAATTTTTTCACTTCTTGCTCGTTCTCAGAAGTGATGCCTCAAGAAAAGAGAGATACATTAGATACTATTATCCCACACCCATGCAGAAATGACAGATTTGCCCACAATTTTTTCTTCTCTCAGTTTAGTCTGAAACTTCTTAAGTTTCATTCCCGTCTTGACCACCTAAGTAAATTACTCAAATGCCCTTCTGTTTATCAAAATCTAATCACATTGCTTAAATTTAAACTGTAATTCAAAGACTGTGCAAGACACATTATCCTTTTGCGTTGCTTCAACTTTTGAAGTTCAGCAGTTCAGGCAAAATGTGCTGCGGATATGCATGTGGCATGTAAAAGGCAGCAAGAATTTAATGAAATGTTTTTTTATTTTTTTTTTCTGTAAGAGTTCAGATAGTTGGCAGACGAGAGGAGACTATTCCAAGCGTGGGAAGTAGCACGAAGGAAGATGTGAATTGAAGTGGGAGAAGACGACAGCGAAAGAGACCAATTAAGAGAGAGATTGTAGAGGGGCAAAAGGATGAAACAGCAGCAGATATGTAGGTGGTGTGTGGTTATGTATGACCTTCACGGTCAAAGCTTCAATAAAAGGTGGGGAAGGGAAGAACAGCATGAGTTTCATGAAAGAAATCAAGCAAATAATATATATAAATGCTGTTATGAGCAGTATCAGTAATTAATGCTTTTTAAATTACCTGTTTGAATGGGCTGTCAGCAACTACTCATATAATTTTGCCATGAACATTCCCATCGTATTTTAACCCCTTTTTCACTGGTGCAATGAATGTAGTATTATTTCAGATAAAGTGGGATGCGCAAGTGAGAAGCCTCAGAGAACCCATACCTCTTCTGTCTGCCAGGCATCTACGCAGCAGTTTGACAGCTTCTCTTCGACCTTGCTTAGCAGCAAGGATGAACCAATCAACCGCACTACAATTGTTAAGTTCTTCATCCTCCTCTTCTGCTAATCTTAAGAAGTGTTTCCCCACCTGGAATAAGGAGGAACAGAATTCCTTCAATTACTGAAATATACTCACTCACTCTGCCTCTGTCCTCCCACCCCCTGCAACTTAGCTAGAATAAATTCTGTCTAAACAAAAGGTCAAAAGATTTGCGCCTAGCACTAAAGAACACAGCTGTAAGTCAATCTTCTGCAGGGAAAGATCAATTTCCAGAACTGGAAGCGAGAAGGAATTGCAACACATTTGGCCAGGTCAGTGAGTTAGTTGCCATTGGGCTTCAGGCATCTAGCAGGATCAGGTAAAGCTCCCGGAGTTAAAAGTTTTCTTGAATTATTTTCCTCCTATAACAATGGTCAGACAACACTGCTAGCCTCATTTTAGAAACAAGAAAATTAAGTGTAATAACCTGGTGCCAGTGACATTCAGATGAAGTCATTGACAGAGGGCCTTGATGTGGAAGGAGGCTTCAGCAGTGAAATCCCTGACTCATAGCAGTTTAGCCACTGAAGGTCAAGGCAAACTCATGATTAATTAGTGAATGGAACAAAACTAATACTGCTTAAGCATGAAGCAAATTCAGTGAAAGCCTGCAAAAATCCTCCTATTCAGGATTACAGAAATTATCAAGCAGTTGCCCATACTACTGTTTTACAGATAAGAAAAAACACCACCTTCTTTCTTCCTTCTATAAAGCTGAAATATATGATAATACGCTAGTAAATATATTTATGCAATAGCACGAAACACTTCTGCTTATCATACCACAAGGCAACAAAACATTAAACAGCAGAAAGTGGCCAAAACTATTGGATGTTTTATCTGCATGCCTGGAGAATCTGGGAAATGCTTTTGCTTGGCTCACTGCACTCCCTCTCTCCCTACTGTTCAGTTACATTCTACGAGTAATTAATGCATTACCTTAAGAGTACAGCTTCATAAGTCCACAGTATCATCTGCTGAAAAAAAACCTTGTTTGACAGTTTCTCCAAAACTTTGCCTTTGGTACTACCACTAAAGGTGACTAAAGAAATTACTTCAAAGGATTAATAATTCACATTATTCCCATGTAGATTAAACACACTGATACAATCAAAAAGATCTTTTTCTTCCTGTAAAGGTTAGGTCTCCAGTCTTTCAACTGGTTTCATGCACCTGAGTGCTCCAACAGCTTCTATGTAGTTACTAAACCCACAGCACATACACTGAAACTATCCAAAAAGACACAGAAATAAGAAAAAAAAATGGATTAAGTAATCCAAAAGTCAGAACTAAACATTGATTATAAAGTCATGCCAGAGTTCAACAGGCAGTGCACAGATACAGTGGCAGACCAAGAAGAGAGCATATGAGGTGGGGGAAAAAAAGAAAAAGAAAAAAAAAAAAGATAGATTTCGGAAATTTCCTGTTAATTTATCACCAAACTGCAGATGTACCTTCAGCTATTTATTTCAGAAAGGAATTGCTTGAACAAGTTACATGGTAAATAACATCCTCTGACAAGAACAGCTGTTTCTTGAGCATGTTTATATTTATAGTCATTGAGATTTTGAACAAAGCTTCAAGAGCAGTGGCACTTAAGTTTATAAGGATCTCTTGGACATAGAAACTCATATTGCAATATAAACTAGCAGATTTTGGAATTAATGATATTGCACAAGGCTATTGCACAAGCAAAATGATAGCATGATACCTGTTTTACGATAGAAGTGATATTTTTGGCTTGCCTGTGTTTGTTTGGTTTTTTTTAATTGTTTGGCATTTGCTTGGGTTTTTTTTTGTTGTTTGGGGTTTTTTGGGGG
The DNA here is from genome assembly GCF_000708025.1 of Charadrius vociferus. Lineage (NCBI taxonomy): Eukaryota > Metazoa > Chordata > Aves > Charadriiformes > Charadriidae > Charadrius > Charadrius vociferus. Next base: position 3,626,339 of record NW_009649619.1, read on the forward strand.
GCGAGGGGGAGGTTTAGTGTTTTTTGGGGCGGATTTTTTTTTTTTTTTGAAGTTCAGCATTAAGATTTAATCATATAACCCCTCCAAAAAAACCTATAGAACCCACCCCCAAAATCTGAACAACCAGAAAATATTTTTTCCTTTCTTTTGATTATAAAATTACAAGCTTTTGTGCATGTTAAAAATTTTAGTAGCAAAAAACCCACTTCTGACTCCCATAACAAACATCAATACTTTCCACGAAATACTACAGGAAGGTCTACCAGCTCTCTGAATAAGCGCCACCCAACAGCCACCTTTCACTGTCCCAGCAAAGCTCCTACACAGAACCACCTGAAGATGGCTGCAAAGCTCTGGCCCGCAGCAGCCAAAGGAGGAAGAACTGATGGGAAAAGGTGTTAACCTCAGATTTGTCATTTAAGCAATGAGAGATTCTCTCCTTCCCATGAGCTACAACTGTGAAATGAAGTCATAGCTGGTAACGGCTTAACACAGATCTTCATACTGTACTTCTCCAAAGGTTGCCTTCACCTGTGGCCTTTGGGGTTATCTCAAGCAGTCCCCTTGCAGAAATCCTCCGGTTAAAGACACGGAGCTGCTTTTTCTCCATTACAGAATTCCAGCTGTGGGTTTCTCATTTACATAATTGCTGTACAGTTATTTCTCAATAAAGAAACTACACAAAGCTACAGTAATACAGGTTGACAGCCACTCAGAGTGCATTTATTTCCATAGTCATTGCAGGGTTATTTTTGAATAAACTCATAGTAATAACTACAAGCCAGTGAACCGAGTGATTTCTTGTGTTTGACTTCGTAAGTATTAGCAAACAGCACAACAGTGCCATCTCAGCTTCTCATTTGTACTCCTACAAAGGGAAGAAATAATTTTGTTTTTTTTAACTGATTCTAAAGGGACATATTCAACAACAGAGAACAAATACATTTTTTTAGGGTTTTAAAACTAAAAGTTAACCCCCTCTCCAGAGGCCACAAGGAATTTGATTGCATAAAGAGAAACAACAGTATTTGAGTTTCCTTTTCAGGCAGTCAATTCATCCCGAGTGCATGCTGAAGCAAAATTGTATGCTGGCTCTCTTTACAACAAGAATCCTATTATTGTGTGGGAATAGAAAGTGTACACAGTTAAACAGCTAAAGGAAGGGAGTGAAGGTGGAATGAATTGAGAAGGATAAAAAAAAAATATTATTTATATACATACATGCACACATCATAGGCTTAGATTACATAAGGTATTTCTTAGTCAACTGGAAGTTATATCTGGAAAGAGTATTTATGGGGTTTGCTTTCTTTTGTGTGGAGGAATAGAGCCAAAATGTGGATTTTACAGCCCCTCAAGGCCGAAGCTTCATCCTCCGCAAAGCCACCGGCTGTTTCAAAGGTGAGGAATTTGTTACTGTCTTGGGTTACAACTCCAAGGACAGCCTGCCCCTCAAACCAGTTGGAACAGAGTGGGGAGTGAGCCTGGCATTGTCATATTCATTTTTTTTTTTTTAACCAGCTTTAAAAGGATTACTTTTTCATCCCCACCTTTTACATTTATTTGCAAAGAGAGTGGTGATCCTTGGGGAAAACCCCAAACCACCAACAAACATGTAGAAGATCATAACCACTCCCTTTTGCCATCAAAGCTGAAGCTGGAAAAGAATGCGCAAGTAAAACACTAGCCAAGCTAAACATGAATTAAACCTCTTCTAAACAATTTTAAGGTATTTATACTAGACCAATACATTAGACAATGGAATGCAGCAGAAAGCTGGTACAATTTTTCTAAAACCTAAGGGACACTTAAAGTGCTAACACATACAGGGACAGAACTGCCATTATTAACTCAACTATATCTGCCGTTACGCAACTAAACATAGCTAATTTCAATAGAGAGGGAGGGACTTCTTTTCTAAAGTGTGTCAATTCAACAGAGAAATGCTATAAAAGCAAAACATCAACCAACCTCCGTTCCTGCTAAAGACCTCAATGGCAGTTTCTTCCACAAAGTCCAGCCTAAAAGTCCTGGTAGCTTTGTATACAATGCAGTGCTGAACCAAGAGCATTTCATAGTCCCTATCTGCACACCGCCACAAGTAACTCTTTGGCAAACGCTCCTAAAAAAAACGCAAAAGCAGTTCTGTACCTTCTCCGTGCTCTCTGCCTACCCTCCTTGTTTTCATATGTGTCCTAAAGGCTCACTCAAGAGTTGGACCTGAAGCCAGTAACACTCCCAAGCAAGCAGCATTTCTCAAGGCGGAGAAGCCATCTGGCATCACCTTTCTTTGAATAGTTTAAGATCAAAACAAGTACAGTTCAACTGAAGAAGAGATAAGTTCTACAGCAGGCAGTGCTATTTTTGGAATTAAAAGCAAACAAGACTGGACAAAGAGCATATAAAATTACCTCTGTTTGTGCTTTTGGTTCTCCAGCTTTGGCTCTCTCAAGCAGTTCCTCAAAGAGCACGTCCGGTTCTTCCTTTATGCCCTCTATAAATTAATTTGATAAAGAAAATTGTTTACTAGCAATGCTTGAAAGCATTTTATAAATTATTGCTATATGTGGTTGAAGAATTAAAGGTTCATATCTAAAAAACCCAACATGAGTGTTTTGCAAGCACAGTGGAAATTAACTCATTACAATATTTACACTCATCTCAGTGTTGTACTTCAGCATGGTTACCATGACTTGTTATCTGGTACCTGCCCCAGGATGAAACACAGAGTTTACAGTTTCCCATTTACTTCCAAAGGATTCGTTTATTAATAGAAGAGCCTTCATTACAATAAATATGAGCACATGTGGAACACACAGTATGGACCAGATTTTGTACTATGACTATTCTTACTCTTGATAGCACTTCAGTCTTTCACCTGGCAGCCTCTTTATTTAGTAGTGAAGCCTTTTCAAGACTTTGTAAAGTTAACCAGCCTTTAAAACACCTCCAGTATATTTGAAAGCTCAGCTCCTCAGTTTCTAGAGTACACAGAAAGAAACAATGATTACACCATTATAAACCTATTTTGTGTCCAGCTACACACTCACACCTTATTTTTTCCTCCTTTCTATCTACTGTACACATGCAGGCTTAAACAATTTTTTTTTCTTCAAAACCATCATATTGCTCCACCAGTCAATTGTAAAGAAAAAAAAAAATATCTTAAGAGCTTTATCTGACCTCCAGTGTTTGTAAATGTCATGCTGCGTGCTACTTGATGAATGAAGAATAAGTTTAATGGAAAAGCTGACAGAGGCCAGAACTGCTACTTTTTATGAGAAGATTTTTATGAGAAGAATTTTAAAGAGAAAAATCAACACTACAATGGGTAAGTGTAAGGAGAACAGACCACTGATTCAGCGTAACAGCTTTACCAGCCAACCTAAAATTGTAGTTAGAAAGATCTAAACTCAACAGCAGGCACCAAAACTTGACCCCTATGTATCACATTACCCCACAAGGTGACCGAACACACCGTGACGCTGGGTAGCTACGTACTGAGGGCACAGACAGTGTGAGAGAGCACAGTTAGGAAGCAAAGTTTCAAAACGTAGGAAACCGTCTGAGAGAAGCTTCCTGGCATCTGCTCCAAGTTACAGATTTCAGCCTCTCCCTAATTTGGGCAGCAATAACACAAGAAGCTGGTAAGCAGCCCTGCTAGCTGAGGTGCTATTTAGTATCAGCTCTTTTTCGAGTGGTGGGAGGAAGGAAGAAATAAACCCAATTCCAAATAATCTCCCGAAGAACAGGGCTACTTACAGTCTTTAACATCCCTGGTACTGGGACTATTTCCAAACAAGAACAGGCTACAAGCCAATGCTTTCATTAAAATGGATGTATTTTAACAAGAGCAAGCCATGAAGTAAGTTTTCTCCGCCACCGTGCCATAGTTTTGTCTGCCAAGCTCCACTTGGAAAAATACTAATGCCAGATTGTAACATGTTGTCTGGCTAAACAAGGCACGTAATGAAAAATAATTTTCATTTAGTACTTGGTCTTTTCAGAAAGCTGTAAAAATATTATTGTAAAATAGGCAAACAGCATCCCAGCAAAATTAACCACTTAATCTCCTTGCTCTGATATATAGCCAACAGGATTGAACTCTAAACAAGTCAGAAGCCTGTTTTCCAGATGGCACCACTCACACCAACAGACATCACTCAGGGGCTTTCTGCTTACAATAAACATGAAGTTACAGGAAAGAGCATGTTGTTTGAAAGGAACATTATATTCATCCGTCTACCCCACCCAAATGAAAAAAGTTGGGCAAGGAAATACTTTTGTGTTTCATCCTGTGCTTTCACATTCATTAACTTAATTTGCATCAAAATTTCTGCAGCAACAGTCTTGGCTATGGATTTTTTTTTCTGTTCAGGGCTTTCCACATGTTGAGAAGAGGCAACCACAAATATTTTGCTTATACTCTGTATGAACCAATACAGGAGGCACCCTTCAGAAGTTACCATACAGTAATTAAGTGGAATTTATACATACACAAAAAAAGCAAACTATAGAAAGAAGTCTGCTAAACTGATGTAAGCCCTAATAAGACGGGTGGTTCTCTGGCAGTTTATACAGGCAAAGCTGCCTCCTTTCTCTCCTGCTCCACTTCCACACACAGGAGTATGGCATGGCTCTGACCCCTTCCATCTCTTGCTCAGATGGATGTCTGTTAGATAAGAACACTTATTACAACAGAAAGCTGTAAAGCATTCCTGTTGCTTCCTCACCACCAGGATATAGTTACTTTATTGTAATTAACATTGCAGATTAACATGTAAATAATGTTCTTTGCAAAGATGGTAAAAAAAAAAAAAAGAAGCAAGCAAAACTAAGACTGTGTAGCTTTATGTTCCAACTACCACCTTCACTGCAAAAAGAAAATAAAATGTGCTGGTACTGCAGGCAAACTTGTTGAAATGTTTGCTCTAACAGAGCTGACTGCCAGGAGAAAGAAACCCTCCCTGCTGTTGTTTTCAGCCTACTGCCCAATCCCTCCTGCCTAGTTATCACTTCTCTGTACTCTCACATGTGACCTATGAATATAAATAAAAGATAGTTAATTAAAATTTTGTCTGTGGGTTGGTTCTGTAGTTGTAGGGCAAGGGCGGAAGAGCAGGTTGTGGTGTGTTTTTGAGATCAAATTTAGAATAGCTTAGTATCATAGTGTTCCCATAACTAGCAACATTTTCCTTTGCTTAAAGGATAAGCAAGAGGATAAATAAAAGGACAAAGCATGAACGACTCAGATTTCATGGCTGCCATATCAATTTACTTTCTCATAAAGTATGTAGGTCAGTCTCTAAAGGTAAAAGGTCCAAAACACAGTAAAAGTGTGTTTTGGAACAAGGATGGACAACACACTTACTTTCAATTCAGCTCAACACTAGAACAAATACTACGCAAGAGTAAATTCACCCAACAAAAATACCATAAAAAGCGGTGATCTATAACTTATCACCCTTGTTCTTAAGCGTGTTTTTAGTCAGAAAACGTCTTGATGTGTATTCCTCCCACATAAGAGTACTGCAATGGAAATGCTGTCAGTAGAAGCTTTTATTTTCCAGCTTTGCTAAAAACTCATGTCTATTTAATGTCAAATTTTACTGTCTTGAATATAAAAATTTCCAGAAGAGAGGTACATTCATCCTGCAATACTTCATATATCTTTTATGACAATTAAAATAGACTTTACCAGCTGTTGTGTGTCAGGTGCATTTACATAAGCCAATGAAGTCTATCAGTTATTCAAGGTTCACAAGCACTGCAGTCATTCAAATGAAAGCAGGCAAGTGAAAGCACTCAAGTTTTAGATGTCACATAGCATACGTATAACAAAGAAATTAAAGCAGGACAGGGACATGGAAGGTGGTGAGTACTTCATGGTTGGCTGTAGCTCCTACCTGGCCACCAAGACCCGGTGTAAACCTCAGTTCATCATCAGGCTATTCTGTGGTTCAGTTCCTATTCTACAAAACAAGTTAATTCTGCCTTCACAGAGACAGTTCACTCAACACAAACTATTCAGTGGATACTGGAACAATGACATTATTAATAAAATTTTCATGATTTATTTTTATTATTCTGTGTGATGAAGTCTTAAGCTTAAGATACAAAATGATACTGTATCCTTTAGTTTTCTCTGTTCCATAAAAAAAAAAAAAAAGAAGTGGGAAACAAAAAAAGATGTGATCTGCAAAGGATGAAGCAGATGTATTTCTGAGTCTGCTGCATTTATGTCCTCATACTACATAAAGCATCTAGACCTCTGAAGGGCTACAGAAATATCCACTTTTGAAATTCAGGCTTTTCATTTAGCAGGTTAAAGCTGTCACTTAAAATCTACTTTATTAAAGCACTTATTAAAAAAAAAAGACTCAATACAATGAAACTGATAAAGGCTTGTATGCATTTCACAGTCATACACAGCATTTCAAGAGTAAGCTAAAGCTGCGTATTATTAGCTGATAGACTTCAAAGATGCTATCAAAACATTACTAGTCATTTCTGTTTACTAGTAAAAAGCATGTTTTACAACTCCAGAAGAATACTCACAATATGGAAGTCTAAACATAGCTGTTTATATAGGTAGGCTGTAGACAGGCTGGGGAAAACTAAAGACTACTATTTACTTTCTGAAACTTTACACATTACTTTGCACATTGACTATATAAAGTAAGATTCCAACTTTGAGTCCAGCTTTGCTGCTATAGGCTTAAGTGGAAATTTAGCATTCATTTCAGCATAGGCAGGCATTTTTACTGTTTTTGTTAGGTTTTGACCAGAAAAAGGAATTGTTGCAAAAGGAAACATTTCAGTTCTTAAAAGAATACTACGCAATACTATGTTAGGATGCAATTATTGTCCCTTACCTCTGAAATTTAGCAATTAAATTGATAAAAAGGCAGCTAATCCATAGTAGTGTTTAGTCCAAGTGAGACTGCAAGATATCAGTGCTCAACATCTAAGTCACAAAAGGAAGATGCCATCATTAATCAATTAACAAGTATAAGCCTCATCTTTGGACTACATCAAGGGTTAAAAACCAATAGACTCCTCAAATACAAAATACATGGTTTTGAAGAATGGACTTACATAATCTAGATAAGAAATCTTCTCAATGCATAAGATTTTTGTAAACAGAGTACGCTGGGGTTGTCATAAAATTTTCTTCTCGGTATTCTAGCACAAATCAATGATGGATGCAATAGATTCCCAGTCTTTCTAATATCCTTCACATAAACAGCCAAAACACATCATGAATACATCATTGTAATCAGGTTGGCTTGTCACGAAGTGTCTGATGACAAATTTAGCAAAATATTTTGCAAACACTTTAGGCAAACGTTTAAGAAAAATATTAAAATACACTGTGTGAGTTCTGTTCATGAATTCTTAAGTATTTAAAGGCACATAAATAATAGTCCTTACACATAAGGAAAAATTTTTAGTTATAAGTACACACACAGAGTGGATCATACACACACAACCACTCCAGAAAACGACCTCAATTTTTTAAGTGCTCTTCTAACTGCTAGGAATCACTGCCTTAAAAAAAAAAAAAAATCCATTAAAGTTATTTCATGCAGGGAGTCAATAGAGCACATACTGAATAATAACAATGGTTGTTTATTTACTTTCTATCAACACAAACACATTAAAGCTCTCAGCAGAGTGGATCTACCCAGAAGAAGAGAGTTTTAGCACCCTGCCTGCTATTATCCCCCCCCCCCCCGGGCCAGGTACACACGGCTCTTTCTTCTTAGGTCACAGCTACAGCACCTCAATTCCACAGATAAAACAAAAGGAGAAAGACCATGAACAAGGAATACCAAAGCCAAAAATCGGTATTTTAAAGGATCACAATCTCTCATGCCTTTTGATCGTAAGATCTTAATTGTTCATACAGTTATTGGGAGCCAGCCACAAGGCAGTTACAGTGTCACGCACAATAGATCAATTTTTACGCAAACACAAGCTGGGCACTTGCAAGTGCTTTTAACAGTGGAAACCTAATGAGAACAGGATAAAAGGAAAACTGAAAGCAGTTTCTCAGACAGGAAGCAATAATAAAGACAGAGTATTCATTTGAAATATCTAAGATTAAAAGAAATTACAGGTTTTACAAGTGAATATTAAAGCTGCATGGAAACTTTGCTGAACAAAAGATTACTGCATTAAGCAACACCCACACGAAGTGTATGAAGGAAACCTGTATGGCATACACACGTTATATGATCACGACTACAAGCCTTCATTTGGGCTCAGAAAAAAAAGCGACAGGGAGGTGCAGGAGGAGGAGGAAAAAACCCATGTGTTGGGGAGAACAGAGGATCTGAGATGACAAGATACGAAACAAGATTTCTGGATTGGCCTTCTCATTTTATTAGTACAGCAAGTGTTCCTGAAGTGACTGAAAATAGTCAGGAAGAGTTAAGTGAAGGCACAATATATCTGCTACGTTCAGTCCCAGCCAGTGGCAACACACTTCCAAGCTAACTGAATACGCGCCTAGAAAAGTACATAACATTTTTACCATTTCATGAGCAGATTTGCCAGATGCCACAGATGAAAATTGTTATCAAGGTGGCCCAGCAAAGTGCACCAAGCAACGACAAGTTAATCAACTTCCCAAATGATCCTGCAAATTCTAACTTTGTTTAAGTACAGGATTTTAAATGCAGTTTCCTTTCTCTTTTGTTTGATAAACACAATGAAGACGCACTGAGAAAGAGCAGAGCAGCAAGAAGGCCAGAAAACAGCAATAATGACCTCAACTACCTCCCAGAAAGTATCACATTCAAGAATGATAATCATGGTAAGGTTTTAGATACATTTAATAAATAACTTTGTGATGTAACTAGTCAGAGAAACCAAAAGACAGAAAACAATTTTTGCTTCTAATGGAGCAACGCAGAGTGCCTAGTGTAAGAGGTTAGTGAGCCACTCTTGTAACAGCAAGTTAGACTTAGTACCCAGATAGGAATGTCAGAAGCAAAAAATCTGCTATAGTAGTATTTAAAAGCAAAGCCAGATTGAAAAAGAGGAGAAAGAAGTTCTTAGAAATAAGAAATGCATCACTCTAAAACTAAGGTCATGCCAAAACAAAGAAAGGTAGAAAAAACAATGACCTAAAAACATATACTGTGACAGATCAAGAGAAAAAGGCCTGTAAAACAACTCAATGCGGAATCTGTTACAAACGTTTTATGCCTTTTTTGAGCACACAAGGAGCAGCAAGCTTAGCAGGTACAGACAATTCAAGGGCAACTGCATATCTGGGGGAAAAAAAAAAAGAAAAAAAAAAGCTGCAGTAAAAGATTTAGTAAAAGACGTTTGATTGCTGGTTTTTGTTTTTGTTTTTTTTTTAAACCTGCCAGGGAATAGCCCTGAGAAGCTCCTGTGCAGGAATCTCAAACTTAAACAAAGCAGCTATGTTTTCTTTTAATTGTGTTTAAGACTGTAGTTTTTCTTAATTGTTTATCCAAGTGTTCTATTGAACTATATATGGCAGAATGTAGCCTCTCACTTAAAATTGAGAAATGGAAAACAGCAAGTATGATACTAGAGAGAGCTACGATAACAAGGACCACTAAATCCGATATCCATACAAGGCAAATATGTGAAAGAAAGAAAAATCCTAAGCCGATGGAGGGGACAAAAAAGATAAGACTGGGTAAAATCAACAGATCTTGTGTAGAAAGCCTTGACATAAGACATCCGTGAAGGAGTCAAATGTTGGAAAACAGGCAGATCCAGCTCATATTTCTATCTCCAAAGGTACTAAGGCTTCTCACAGAAGTCCTCTAAACAAATTGGAATATAGGCTGTTACACAGGGTGAGTAAGAGACTAAGAAATAAAAACCAAAGAACAGAAATACACAGCTCTCATTCTCCCAGGGAAAAGATTATCAGTTTAGACAGACACATAGGGATACACAATATGGCCTACATTGTTCAATGCATTTATCTGTGAATGAAGAAAAAAAAAAGGGGGGGGGACACTAACATGGAGGTGACAGTCTGTTGATGATTCTGTGTTACTCAGGCCGAAAAAAACACCTCAGAAGTGATGACTGAAAAAAACAAACAAAACCAAGCCCAAAGAAAACCTGCAAAAGGATTTCATCACTGATTAAGTGACAAAAGGCCAGATGAAATGCACTAAATGCAGATCAAGACGACACCTTATCATTGTACACACAGTGATAAGCTCTGAAATAACAATTACCATTCAGAATAAAACCTTGGCGTTTGTAACACACTGTTCTATAAAAAAAACCCAAACCAAACAACAAAAAACCACCCCACCCACCCCCAGCTCAGTGCTAGTAAGACACTATTATCAGAGCTTTTTAATCTGGGGAAGAAACTGAGGAGAATGATACTAGACATATGAAGAACTGGCAAAGTGAAGAAGGTAAACAGAGAGACTATTCCATGTCCTACCAAATCCAAGAACTAAAGGTCATCAACAGGTTAAAAACATTTGGCCAATGCCAAATATTTACATGTGTTTAAAAAGCAACTGGACAAACCAAGGGTAGAAGGAAAAACTGAGAAAGCACTAAGAAATACAAAGATCTCACCACTGTGCAATGAAATCTGTAGGTTGCAAGGTGCTAAAGAAGAATATTCTGAGAAGGAAACAGCTGCCACTGAACATCTTTAACATCTCAGTAAAATATAAACAAAATCCACTAAGGGCAACCCTAGCATTGCATTTAGCAGAAGCTCCCTGGCTCTATCAGGCATGCTGTAAACAATAGTGTAAAGGATTGTAGTGAAAGAGATAACAAGAATCTTGAACCTGAAAAAGTTTGTCACCATTCAGGTTCTTCAATATTAATACTGAGCATTGTCAGCAACTTCTGAGATCCTTCACACAGAGTTCACAAACTAACTCCAGCATTAGTTCAGGTAGGAGAGAAGAAAAAGCTGCACTTCATATTTTCATTAGCTTTATCCAGTAAGCTCTCCACTTAATGTAAAGTGTGTTTTGTACTTATAAGTCTCAGGATGTCAAGCATTTCCCTCAGCTTCATGTTATTAATTGACAAGAGTAATTTACATGTTTGATGAAGAGCAGTATGGAACAAGCTTTCATCCACAGGTCCTTCCACCAGCTAATCACCGGGGTGCGAGCAGGGAGGGAAGAATGTCTTCTTTGACATTAGATCTTCTCCCACACGTGAACAAATTCTCCATATACCATCAAGTGTACTGATGTCTGAACTGATCTTTGTCACACTGCACAGTGCTGTACTTACTTGAAGCTTCAGGCATACATCACTTTACTGCTTAAGCAAGAAGGCCTTACTGTAATTGAATCTGAAAGGAAGCACAGTCTAAGTTACAAAGAAAATGACTTGCTTGTACTTTGAGAGGATACTAGTATAAATAACCTGTTCGCTGCTCAACTCCACCCCTCCCACCATGCTTCACAAGGAGAGCTGAACAAATAAATGTGGAGATGGAGACGGACAGGACACAGAAAAGACAGATACAGGATTAGTTACTCTATTTGAAAAAGCCTCTTCCGTGACTTTCATTATGATGAACTTGAAGCTGGATTTTTATTTTACCTTTTATGTCTAGACATTTCCACAAAAACACACCTCTGAAGCACAACATGTAAAGCTTATCCCATACCTAAGATAATAAAAGTGCCCAAGTAGTACTTGCAGATTGAGTCTAACTGTTCTACTATCATTAAGTTCAGAGTAACATATGCACTCTGTGCCACAACTTTCATTAGGGAAACTAGAGTTTATATTAAACTGTAACTATCTAACACAGTACTGGATTAGCTTGAAAAAGAAACAGCCAGTTAACAGCTCAAAAACCCTGTCCCAAAGGAAATTAGGGCGGTGCACAGAAAGGACATATATCACCTTAATTATTACCATAAACATCCACAAAGAAAATCAGCTTGCTGGAAGCCAGTAATTTTTAAATATTCATTTTTCATCCTCAACTTTCATTTAAGGCCCCCAAAATGTGTTATCTGTCCCCTGGATTTCCGTACCTTCTGTATAATAAAGCTAGAATTCACTCAAAGAGAAAAATCATCATTTGGCTTCTTAAAAACCAAGCGTCCAGCTGCTAAAGACAACCCACCTGCAAAAACTCTATTTGCAGACTGCTTTGAAGCCCTGGTGTCTTTTGGCTCTGGCCAATGGAATGGGATTCTCAAACCACCATTCTAAGGGAATTCTGTGTCCCTGCTCCTCAGCTTTCATCAGTCTTGTTCTCTATTCCTCCAATATTTACCTTCGCTAGGATACAGTCAGAAAGAGAAGCTGTTACAGCTTCTTATGAAGCCAGGAGAGGTCTTGCTACAGAGTTCAAAACTATGGTAGGGCTGTATTGTAATCATCTGGTCTTTTGGGGCTATTAAAAAAAAAAAATAAACAAAGCATGACTGAAGCATCAGAAATAATAGCCTGTCAAAGTGAAGCAGTTAATTTATGTTAGAAGATGGAACGAACTTGCTTTAAGGAGTTCACGAATTAAACATACTAGCTATAGAATATAATTTTCTTGCAGATTCTCAGCAATAGCTCATTTGCTAGTATAAAGAAAATTTTACAATGTAGAAATCTGAAGATTTTATAAGATTAGGTAGGAAACAAGCAACAAGAATGCACACACATACAAAGTAAATAAAACAGGCATATTTGTTCAAGCAATAAATAGTCAAGGAACAAGTAGGAAAATGAAAGCTTAAGGGCATGCCTACACAGGGATATTGACCAAAGCCGATACAGCAGGACACACTTTGTGCAAAAATCTCACTAGGAGGTATTTCTTGTAGAGTCATGTCCTATATAATACCTCCAGTCCCTTTTGCAAGTGTATGGTGGTAATTCTGATACAGTGATACATGGGAATTTTTGCAGGAAGAGTCCCTTCCATCAGCAAATATCTGTGAGTTTATCAAAATCCAACAAATCCAAAATTTTCAGGGAACAGTCCACAGCTTTTTATACAGATTTTGTTTTCACTATGAAACAAGCTTTCTAGACTTTCAGACACTCTTAGGAGCAAAGGCATACACATATTAATGACAAAATAAAAATCCTTTTATTTGCTAGAAGATGCTATGTAAGCATAACTCCGAAGTGACAGGTGTCCCATTTCTTTCTTTTGGGAAAGAGAGATTTAAACTATTCATCCCAGGTAGATTGTCTATTATCAATGTGCTTTTTGAAAAAGTTGATTTGTACATTTTGTAACAAAAATTAAGATTCTAATAGCTTTTGTGTGTCACTGGATTGTACTATTGAGCTTTCCACGTTCAGCAGAGCCAGTTTGAGTCTCTAGAGAAATCCTCCTACTCGCTTTACACAAGCTCCAAAAGTTCAGTGGTATTGTGTGCAGTACCTATGTAGGAGTAAAGTTTCTGGAAAGACCAACATTGCATGTAAAAGCAGGCATTAAGCACCATGTCACAAACATGATTTCTACATATAGCATATAACGACACAAACAGAAGAACTGACTGGAGAGGGAGAAATATTTTGTACAACAAGTGTCATTGTTTTGATAAAAGGGTTTATTAACTTTAGACGCGTATTTGCTCATCCATAAGTGTTGAATCCTTTAATCCATTCAGAAGCCTCCTGTATTCTTACTTTAACTGCAACGTAAGGGCTTGGTACAGTTATGAGTACATTGCATGTTTTTCTTCTAGGCGCTACAGCTTCCATGGTGAGATCTTAAGAGGGTCCTACTTACCCCAAGTACAATTAAAAATATTTATATTAGCATACATTGCCAGGCTTTCTATTTTTAAAGGTGATAACAGGGATGGGAGAGAATGGAATAACATTTGTTTACGGAGATGTTAAAGTTTAGGACTCAACTCTGCTTTCTCTGGGAGCAGCAATGCATTTGTAGGTATGACAATAGTCTTAGTCACACCACAATTGCAAGTCATCAAATAGCATTAAATTGAAAAGGGAACAACTTCTGCTCCCCCACAAAATGAAGGCAAATTGTCAGGAGAGCAAAAAAATAAAATAAAAAAAAGCATGTAGGTGGAAGACTAAGAGCAATGATATTATAGACAATAAATTTTAACAGTGGGGGGAAAACTATTCTTAAAAAGTATTTCTTCCTAGCATAGCTATTATTATACAATGATCACTTAAAGGCATTAAAATAATTTTACACACAACTAATGAGAAAGCCCTGCTGCTTTTTCTATGCAGGCATTTCTGATTAAGTAATTTATTGATGAGCTGGGATAAATCTAACATGTTCAAAAACTGGAGAGTTAAAAATAAATACGCTTTTCATTATTTCTCAGTTGAAAAATCATTATTAACCCTCCCCACCAAAAAAAAAAAAAAAGAGAGAGAGAAGAGAGAGAAAGAAAAGTGCAACCTGCAGAAAAGCAATGTGATAGAGTTGAGATCATAAAACTGACCAAGCCCAGATATTTTTATAGGTGAAGACCTAATGTTATCATAACAACCTGCACAATGCTCAATGGAATTTCAGCAATTCTGCAGCTTAGGCTCTTCACCACACAGACACTCCAGCAGTTCATTAGCTTACTCTCAAAATAGAGCAGCGCTTAAAAAAGGCTCACCCTAACCGTTTTGCAAGTCCACAGTACCTTATTAACTTGCTCAGCAACACTTCTAATCGTTAACTGACTTTTCAAAGGATTGGTAAAACCAATTCACTATTTCCAGTCTCACCTTCTAACTTTTACAACAAAGTGGGCCTTGACCCTCTAACAGCAGAACAGTTTCAAGTCTCTCCTTGATTGTTGTAGTGTAAAAGAGACTTGTTGCAATTTTATTTGAAGATGAATGTACAGATATTAGGTATTTCCACATATTTTCCTCCACAGCCACTGCAAAATATCTACAGAGATTAGCAGTTCCTGCTGCTGATGAATGCAGATGCATTATATTAGTGAGCTGGTTCAGGTGAGGAATGTACTTTTAAGTTTCCAGCTGTTCCCATTTAATGTGTTTTGTTTGTGCAGTGGAACATGCAAAGATTCCTTTTGGAGGAAACTAAATTGAAAGACTGTATTCCAACTGCTACATAGAAGTTTTTAAATGTGTACAATAAGAACGATTTACAGAGCTACTTCTATTTCATTACATGATTTACTAATAGCTCTTCACCTTCTATTCTTCAGCTGCTCATTTCTATCCCTCTAACACCCTGGGACTATGCTAGAACAAAGATTTTGGTATCATAAATGAACACAGATTAGGAAATCCATCCACCTGAAAAAATAACAGAGGAAGATTGAGCTAGGGCACTTTTCTTAATCCGGTTCATTGTGTGATTGCAAAAATTGTTATCAGTAGCAATATCTTTGTTATCAGCTGAAGAAAACATTTATGTATTTCAAATGGTGAAAGAGGCAAAGATGGAAAATCTTTTCTCAAATAAATGGGTGTCCAATCCTAATCCCACATAAATTAACAACACCAGCACATTAACAATGCAAGCAGCAGACCTCAAAAAAACAGTTCCCATTGTTCTGCACCAACTATGATTATGTCCCAAAATTTTATCTGAAAATACAGTCATTAACTTTTGTTTGGATAGAATTCTTTCTCCCCCACAGCAATGCTTGGCAAACGAGCTTTCCAGGAGCCCGAGTAATTACAGGTAAAGTTTGAAGGGGCATTAATAAACTGACAGATAAATTGTTAGGTAATTAATACTTCACTGCATAATCCTCCCCTTCTAACAATCAAAGATTTTTCTAAGATTTCTTCAAGCTTTGCACAAACATTTCACTTTGCCTGGTACTTTTTCTGTACCAGCAAACTGCCAGAAAATGAAGAACCAGAAGTGCTAAAATAGAGCTTTGAAGCAAAAGCTCTTTGTTACCTTAAGTGGAAGAGGCTAACACTCGGAAAATATTTGTAAATTAGAGAAGTTCCCTATTTGTTAGCTATCATTTAGCAATGCGTTGGAGACGCACTGTTGTACATTGTTACAATGCATTGTAAACTGTTTAGAAGATTTTTTTTGTACTATTTATAAATTCTAAGTCACGCAATTTATAAAATAATTCTCTTCCAAGAGATACAAAAAACCTCATAACCTCCCTAAGTACAAGCAGAACTCTGCAAACAAAACATAAGAAATTGATTTGTCTGCAAAACTCGCAGTACAAATACCTTCCCCGTATGTTCTCAATTCTAGAGCAAGAGATTTGTACATACTTCCTTAACAGCAAAAACATGGACAAAACAAATATTAGTTCTTTAACTGAAGACATACTTCTCCAAGCACTGCAACTTAGCTCTGCAATGCTCTCAAAATTTCCCAAACTCTCACCTTTGAATTCCTACCCAATCCCTCCTGTCCAACCTTACTGGCTAGCAAATGTACGTGAATGGTGTAAAACACAAATACGATCTCTTTCATCTGCATATAAAAAATTATCACCTTCACACTGCCTCCCAGATTTCTCCATTATCCTAGGATGCTCTCTTTTACCTGCTGACTGGCAGACAGTTCCCTACCAATTTTTAAGACACTTTAGGTGCTTGAAGGTACTTAAGCATTACAAAAAATGGTAACACCTGCAGGACCATAAATATACACCTGAGGTGAGAGTCTGGTTCTAGTTACCATTATGGCTCACTTGAAACTGTTGCTTGAATCCAGAAATCCCAGGCAAGTATCCAATCACTATGGTATCGTGAGAAGTTTCTCTCAACAGTGCTTTTTTTCATCTGAATCAAAAGTGAAACATCCCTGGGCCACAGAAACCTATTTTCTAGCTCAGCGATATAGACCACTTACCTGGAGTGGGATTCATGTGTCTCTTCCAAAAACATTACATTAATAGCAGCAGCATCCAGATACTCACATGGTAACTAATGAACACATTGACCGTGCTTTCTTCCTAGCTCTGCTCTGTGTACATATAGAGGAAATGGTTCCACTAGCAAAAATGATGTTTTCAAGCCTGTTTGGAGAATCCAGCATTGGGACCTCCAGAGCTCTTATCCGAGCTATTTCTTTTTGCATTGCTTTAGGGTTGTATGTGAAGGAAGGAGGATGCATAGAGTAGATGAAGTACAGACGCCAAAAAGGGGTATGGAGCAGCTGGACAGAACCAAGAGCCCTGTGCACCTGGGAGGCATAGAAGTGTCCTAGGACATCTGAGTCTTAGTCTGTTTCAACAAACTTCACCAGACTTCATTAGCAATCATCCACTGGTCTCTGTTGCTATCCACAATGTTCCTCTTGGCACAGATTACTAAAATAATGACAGATTTTATTTTTTTTTTGCTTTAGCAACTAGCAACCCTCCTGTAATTTGCTTACTTGAATACTGATGACTCAATGGTTTTAAGATTTCAGAAGCCCTAATTAGTAGTGTACATGCTTTGCTCACTAATAAACTTCCTGTCCAGGAACATCCATGAAGGAGTAACAATTTTTTTTTTCCCCTAGCATGTACACAAACCCAGTAACTTATACAGGCAGAAGTTTTCTAGAGAATGCAACACCTTTGGGCAGATATAGAAATATCCTCTTTTTTTTTGTTTTTTAAAGCAACAGAAACAAATCTATAAATCATCTCAAGCTCAACAATTGAATATTGTTTTTTTCATTAAATCCAGATTTGGTTTGCACAATAAGTTCTCAAAGCACTGTTACCTCCCATTACAGAATGAATTATACAAGTGTAAAAGAAATAAGAAATAGTAAAAGAAATAAGCTTTTAAGTTATTTAAGTAACTTAGGCCTTGTTAGATTTTTTTATATATATTTTGAGAATAATCATAGAACCGTTGAAGAATAGATGTAATTGTATAAGATTGATTAATAGAATGCAGGTGCTTAAAGGAACAGAATTGAAAAGATGAGGTCAGCACCCAGCATTGAAAGGGGGACGCCCATTGCTGAGGTCTTAGAGAATTGGAAAAAGATACCCCTGGCACAAAAATTACAGAAACACAAATTGATAACATTGTGCCAGGAGGAAAGGCCATTCCTGACAATAGTTAGAGGGGGAGGACTAGTGGATTTATGGCCTCCCAAAGGAACTTTTAAATCCCATAAGCAAAAATTTTTGAGAATAATTTTGGAGGACTCGGGGAGTCAAGATATTGATTATTGGTATATTTGGTATAATTGGGCACAACAAAGGAAAAAGGCTCCTTTGTTGAAAACTGACAGAAATTCCTTTCCCTCAGCTCCAGCAGCTGAGGAAACCAAATTTCCTCCTACTGGTATTGGAATGTATCCAATGCTATTGGAATACATCCCAAACCCAAGAGCAGGCCCTGGCGCACCTCCTGAGACTCCTGCAGTTACGAGGCATGAGCCTTAGAAACAAGGTGATTTAATGGCCTGGCAATCTAAAATGCCTCGCTTACGAGATGATGCTGAAAAATGTGCTCAATTACTAGTGGGAATTGTCACTGATTATACCCCTAATTGGAATGATATGCGGACTCTGCTATGAGAATTATTCCAAGCAGAGGAGAGAGAGGAGATTTTCCCAAAAGACTGAGAAATTGCCCAAAGAGGTCAAGGGCTAAATCCCTGGCCGGAGCAGGATCCAGAGTGGCATGTGACAACCACAGAAGGGATAAGAATCTATCGGGCTGCTATACAACAGTTAATAGATACAGTTTAGCAAGCAGGAGAAAGAATAACTAACTGGTCAAAAGTTTTAGAATGTAGACAAAAACCCGATGAACACCAAAGCGATTATTTAGGCCGACCAAGAGATACTTTATTGAAATATGGGGGGATGACCCATGACAATTTCCAAGAGCCATTAGCTATTAGTGTTTTTGTAGATCAGTCTGCACCTGACATTAATAAATACTTCAAGAAGCACATGCCAGGCTGGCAAGGTGAAACATTAACTAAAATTTTGAGTATTGCTGCCTTCGTTTTCAACAAAAGAAATGAAGAGAAGCAAAAACAAGACATAGAAAGGTTAAAACTTGAAAGAAAGCAAGAGCGGAAAGAGAGAGAAATTGGGTTGCTAGCTGCTGCTATCACCCAGATACATAACCCAAGAGGAAGAGGTCAGGGATTTCCCCGAGGGGGGTTTAGAGGAAGAGGGGCAAGAGGTAGAGCCCTTCCTGTTTCTCAATATGCTGATTCTTTAGAATGCTTTTGTTGTGGAAATTTAGGTCACTACCCATAGCCTGGTGAAATTCTTTAACAACAAGGAATAAAAAAAAACACTACCTAATGATATATTAGCAGAATATAGATTGAAAATTTGCCAAGAAAAAAACCTATAGCATATTAGTTTAATCGAAATGAAGTACCCGTGCAGCTGAGGATGTGTGTGTGCTTAAGTGCTTTACTGAGTCAAAGCCAGGGGCATTCATTAATTTGCTGGATTATGCTGCAAGATATGGGTAATGCTGCAGGAGTAGGAGATGGGTGTTTCCAGGAAAAAAAATTACTTAACGTTCACATTGATGCTATAGCCCTGAACACAGCACAAGTAGGAACTGGAAGAAGCAGCACAGATCAGAAATACAGACATGTTGGCAAGAATATTTCAAGAATCACTGAGGGTTGGAAGTCACTTCTGGAGGTCATTTGCTCCAATGCCCCTGCTCATGCAGGGCCACCTAGAGATTGTTGTTCAGGGTAGCGTCCAGATCAGATGGCTTTTGAGGATCTCTAAGTATGGAGACTTCACAAGCTCTCTGGGCAACCTGTGCCAGTGCTTGGTCACCCTCATAGTAAAGAGAAGTGTTTCCCGATGTTCAGAGGGAACCTCCTGTGTTCCAGTTTGTGCCCATTTCCTCTGTTCCTATCACTGGGCAGCAGTGGAAAGAGCCTGGCTCCATCCTCCTTGCACCCTCCCTTCAGGTATTTATGGACATTGATAAGATCTTCCTGAGCCTTCTCTTCTCCAGGCTGAAGAGTCCCAGCTCTACCACCCTTTCCTCATAGAAGATGCTCCAGTCACTTCATCATCTTTGTGGCCCTTTGTTGTACTCCCTCTAGTCTGTCCGTGTCTCTCTTGTACTGGGGAGCCCAGATCTGGACACAGCACTTCAGGTGTGGCCTCACTAGTGCTGAGCAGAGGGGAAGGATCGCCTCCCTCCACCTGTTGGCAATACTTTGTCTAATGCAGCCCAGGATGCCAGTACCCTTCTTTGTTGGAAGGGCACATGGTAGATAGGCTTGAGGTAAAACTGCCTTTCAAGACAGTATTTGAGATGGACGTTGTACATCTCCCATTCTCCAACAGAAATCATAGCCAATTTATTAAAAATTAAATTACTTGTGTTACAAATTTAATTTTGTAGTTTTGTGTGCAAGGTATTTAAGTCACCAGTAAAGAGGAGATAGCTTTCTGTACAGCAATCTGCTGGTCTTTTCTGTCCTCTTTTACATCATTCAGAGTTATAGTTGTCATCATAGTGACAATCCAAAGCAACTGACTTCTTAATCTTCCAAGAAGGAAGTTGGAACAGCCCTTCTCAGAACATCTCCATGTTCTTTCATACAACTGAACCACGATACTCCATGGCTAAGAGACCAGACCCTTCACTCTTCCTATATCTATCAGCAACCTGAATGTTATTTATTAGTAAAGGCTCTAGTGATTCCAAGGAATACCTTCTCTGTCAGTTCAAATATTTTGAAAATTTTCTGTTTGAGACATCATTTTTTTTATAATAGTTTCCATATGCGTATACATGACTGAATTTGTACATCTCTCTCTATTTGTACTTCTTTCTGAAGTTCTACAAAATCCCTGTTTTTAAGTTCTGATGACCAAAGCTGCTGTGTGTGGAAGAAAACTTCTCTGCTTCCTTTCTTTTAAATGAGATTTTAGTTCTAGAAACTGTCAGAATTATGACAAATGACATAAATGTAAAATAGCCATAGAAGAAAACAGTGGATGAGGAAACATGATCTTATCGAACGCATTTGCTATCTAAATCCACTAAAGTCTTGGTTGTTAGAGACTCCAGCATGACACAATGGCAATAGTAGCTCATTCTGCAGCATTAAATATTTGTGTATATTAAGATGGGGGTGGAAAGGGCAATGACAGTGGCACCAAGCACTGAAAAGATTTTAATGGGAAGAGATGTAATCAGGAATGAGTCACAACTGAAATGGAGAAATACATCAATGCTTGGAAGTGCTCTTTTACAGGGGCACAAACAAAACCATCTATAATACAAAACTGCGTAGGGATATTAGCAACTACACAGGCCTGTAAAGAGATTTGTCATGGTTTGGGCTGGACTGGCCACTGGGTGAGCGACAGATGCTCTCCCCCACCTCCCTCTCTCTCCAAGGAGAGGCAGGAGAGAGAAAAAAGACTTAAGAGTTTAGGAGGAACTAAGCTACTTTAATGAAATACTAATAATAAAATAATAAGAAAATAATGAAATATATACAAAACCGTATCAAGCTCCCAGGATGACAATCATGTCACTGGCTGGCACTGGGGAAGTCCCAGACAGGACTTCGTGACAGATGGGAACTGGATTCTGGATCTTGATTCAGGATCAGGATCAAAGGCAGACAAGCAGACAGAGTCCTCCTCAGATGTCAGCCATTGAAGAAAGAGAGAGAGAACTGACCCTTTGATCCCTCAGCTTTTATACTGAGCATGAGGCAGATGGGATGGAATACCCCGTTGGTCGGTTTTGGGTCACCTGTGCTGTCCGTTCTTCCCCACAGGTGGGAACCCTCTATGCTTTATTGCTTCCGACCCTCCAATGGGGCAAATAAAGTGAGCTGGCTGGGGTGTTCTAGTAATAAGTATAAGCAAGAGCCTCTCTGCATACCATTCCTTTGCATCAACTATAAACATAGGTCTTATCACTCTGAGAGCAAACAGTTTCTGCACAATATGCTGTTAATTTCAGCAGTTAGAAGAGGCTTAGCTAAAAAGTAAAGTCACTGAACAGAACATTTGTTCTGTTTTTACCTCAAACCAGGACACGAATTAAGACAAAATTCAGTACGATTTTAGGAGGACAGTATTTATATGGAATAACAAAATCTCCAAAATAGCTAGAGAGGAATACCTGACAGAATGTCTGTCTAAAACACCACTAGATTGATAGCTTGTATTCACTTTCAGAATCTCGCATGAATGTGGGAACAAACAACAGAAACCTATTGTCCTCAAACCAGGACACCTATATTTTCCTCTTTCAAATCATATTATAATAAAACCCAAGATAACTCTGTACCTTATTCCTAATACTGTTGCTATTCTTTCCCTGTTGAAGCATACTAAGAAACTGGAGAATGAAGGAAAAACACATACCTGTTAGCACTGATCCTAAACTAATAATCACGTAATTCATGTTAGAAGTGTCAATTCTCCATCATATCTGAATTCTTTCACAGGTGGGTGAGATGACAAAGCTTGTTAGAAATTCAGGTATCCAAAAAGTTCTCCTCCATCTGGAATGTCTTTTAGTAACAAAGAACCCAGAAGGTTCCAACAGTCAATTTTTAATTAGATGCAAACAGTAGATGTGCTAACACAGCCACAACACTGGCCCGAACTATGTGCAGAGCTCAGCTACATCCGATAAATACCCCGTAGATATTTACACATTGAATAATTTTAAAACTCTTGGATAGCCTTATTACCTTCAACAGACTGACTCATATTTATGACTGTAAGGGCATGCACATAAGCAGTTTCAGAATCAAAAGTCCAATTTTAAAGAAAGTTAAAGAGCAGTAATTTTGCTAGACGTCAAACACAAGTGCTTCTTGCACAAGTGTTGTGTTAGATTACAAACTGAATTTAAAACTGGAGCTCAGCAGCTGAACACAGGAGACATTTTTCTTTCTACCTTTTGCATGAGACATTTCTCCCACCCCATCAGTTTTCACTATCTTTGAAACTCAATGGGTTCACACTGAGGTAAAAAAAAAAAAGCGCATCATTCTGTCTTTCAAAGTGTATCATGATTCTTAGTCCAATTTTTTATCTGCTTGCTAATCCTAACTGCGTTTCTGTCGCTCTGGTTCCATGTATCAGTTTATTATTCCCTCAGTCTGCATTAGTAGTAGTATCTATTCATCCACATTAGAACTCATATTAAAGTTATAGTTAGCATGCGATCTAGCCAACTAAAAAGATTAAATCGAAACTTTAATATTATGCTAAACTACATTTAATTCTTGCTGCCAGTTTTTCAAACAAACTTCTTTCCTGTTGCTCTGTGCACTTAAGAAAAATTGGATGGGAAAACTCAAAAATACACACAAAGTAAGCTGCAGAAGAAAAGTCTCCTCCACAACAACAGGTTAAAAGAAATAGAAGAAATTTATTTTCTTACTTTACAGTGTCTCATTAAACAGAGTTTAGAATACATATACACACAATAATCTCCAGATGTTTAACATAAGCCAATTTTGCATAAAAATTGCTTTCATACTTACCATTTTTTTCAGCTTTCTCCCTGCTATGGGAGTAGCCAGGAACTGAAGAAGAAAAACCTGCAGTATCTCCTGAGGATGGCCCAGGTTTCTGATTGTTCTCACTACGGTCCACAGCAGCAGCGTTCAGCTGGGACCTTCCAAGATGCAGCTGGGGGTGAGAGGGACTTGAGGGGGGATCAGGATCTGAATTCATTTTAGCTGCAAAAGAAGAAACTAATAATTAGTTATCAGAATGTAGGGTTACAATGTAAAATCAGAAAAAAAAAATTAGAACCTGAATATATTTATATAATTAGTTGAACAAAAAGCCTAGAAAAAGGCAAGAAGACTGATAGCAAATTCAAGATGTATTTATACGTTGTTTAATAATTCCAAGCATGAGCAGCTATTGTCAAATAAGACTGACCATATATAGCATTGTGGCAGAATAGCAATTGCCTTTTTTTCCCTAACTAAATAAGAACTGATTTTCAAGTATAGATAAATGGTAAAATTAATGAATCAATCCTGTAAATACTGCATATGAATAGCCTCTTTAATTCTAATGTTCTATTTACACATGCAAAGACTAGCCCCTAACTTTTTATGGAACAGTACTGACATGTCTATAATGACAGGCAAAGGAAGAGAAGGTGTAAGACTCTGCCACTGGACATGAGGAGAGGGACACTACCAATGATGCTCTTTATAAACATTTCCAATTGAAATACACACAATCCAAAACAAGCTGACTTTATTAACTACTAAACTACTATCCAATTTTATATAAAAAAGTAATTGTAGAAAAAAAAAACAACACACTAAAGCAGGGAGGGAAAGGCCTTACAGTTCCTTACAAGAGGAGGCCTTTGAACTTCCACTGTAAGCCCTCTCATAAACAGTGAGGGGAACTCTGTTCTCTAGTAAAAAGTTCCTTAAATCAGTAAGCTTTCATAGAAGTGCTTACTGAAAGCTTAGCTTTTTTTTTTTTTTTTTTTTTTTTTTTTTTACAAGACACGAAGTATGCATATACTACCCTGGTATAACACATAGTAACTCTTGGTGCTTAAGAGCAACTTCCCTGAAGTTAAGCAATTCAGAAGAAACACTGTGGAAGGTGTCTGTCTACAAACTGTATTTTTTAATTCTGTATGTTCATAATACTGACCTAAAGACATCCTTGTAAAGGTGAAAGCAGTATAGGTATCGTATCTTTGATTTTGGCTAACTCAGCCAACCACTACTTCTACTTAGAGAACACTAAAATCACAACAGGATGCTAAAAATACCAGCAATATTACCATCATTAAACACATTCTTTGCAATTTAGACAACTCGCTTACCAAAATTAAGCTTCCCTAAACCAGAAAACATTTTACTGATACAAGTAAATGCATTTCTGTCTTATGTTTCTACATCAAGTTATAAATAAACCAACACAGTTCAGTTCAACCTTCAAACAGCCCTAGGAAAACACAGAGATTAAAATACTTTCCCAGTCAACCAGCAAGAGTATTTTTAACCATTAGACAATCACAAAAGTTACTTTGCAGCCGGTTTTAAGCTTGACCTTAACGCTTTGAGAGACAGACGTGTAAGAGAAGAGACGCTGGGGCTCCAGCCCCGCCAGCGGTGGGACTCCGGCTCTTTTGGGGCCGTCACCTTCCAGAAAGGGGACTCGGGCAAGAAAGGCACCCCTCCAACACACCTGCAAGCAAGGTGCAAAGGAAAGGAAAACACTTACCTCGGCCTTAGTTAGCTAGCAAAAAAAAAAAATACTCCCGTCCCAAAAGCCACTCTGCGCTTGTCCTGTAAGGGCCACCCCCAAGTTTCCCTACTGCAGGCTCGGACCCGAGCAGGAGAGAGCCCTTCGATCTGACTTGAGGATTTCTTTCCAAAAGCCTGGGAAGGGAAGGCAGGGGAAGGCTTTCGGGGCGGCCGGGCTGG
>NW_009649619.1:3652677-3678381 GCF_000708025.1 Charadrius vociferus
CAGGGGTTGGTTGGTGCCCTGTCAGCCGGGGTGAGCTATCGTAGAGAGCAAAAGGAGTGAAAAGAAGGGGGCGAAAAGGGTGGTAACCCGGGGACCAGTTATTCCTAAACGTCCTCGAAGTTTCTACTACATACTCCTGCACTTCTGCCGCGTACGTGGAAAGCTCCTGGGCTGGCGGTGAGCTGTGAACTGATCTGCAAGCATTGCTGTTGTATTGGTAGTAAGCTTGTTTCTTTTTAGAAATGATACAT
The DNA here is from genome assembly GCF_000708025.1 of Charadrius vociferus. Taxonomy (NCBI): domain Eukaryota; kingdom Metazoa; phylum Chordata; class Aves; order Charadriiformes; family Charadriidae; genus Charadrius; species Charadrius vociferus. Next base: position 3,652,929 of record NW_009649619.1, read on the forward strand.
GACTTTTTATTTTTGAGCTGCTTTAAGTAAGTCATGGTCCCCACATGGTACTGTGAATAGCTTCTAATAAAAAAAAAAAAACACCAAACAACAAATAAACAAAACCACTACAAACCCAACCTCACAAACTCAAAATAGGAGATTAAATTTAAACTTAAGCCGTTCATGTGAGTAATTTAGTCATTTTTACAAGTTCCAAGTTTGCATCAGATCATGGGGAGCTACGATATGTTTCATTTTTAAAATGTCAGTTAGATCCTACTTGTTGATGTCACTGCCTGTTGGGATTTTTTTTAACCTCCAAACAAAAATATGGTCCCCAGCATCCTTTTTCCTTGCCTTGGAAGTCCTCACAAAATTCTTCCTTTTACCTAAAATAAGTTTCAACAAACATGAAGTTAAGCTTCTGTTAACTTCAAATTAAACTAGGATTTGGAAAAAAACCCGGTTATTTTTAAGAAAATCATTTGCAGTCTGAGTCTAATAAGGTTTTATCAGGCACATACAATGCCTGCCTTATCTGTTTAGTTGTTTCTTTAGGCTGACAGTATGACTTAACTCAGATATGACAAACCTGCTGCTGCAATCTGCTCCCCTTGCTACTCACATTTGCTTCAAGATATTATTCTGTACAATTGATTTGATATTTAGTGGGTGTGCTTAACGGATGTAACTTGCTCAGGGAACAGGTGGAAATGAGGGTGGTAGCTGGAAAAGTGACTAAAAAGGGAGTGTAAAATGAAGCCTCCCCTGCTGCGTGTGCCCGCTCCTTTCCGACACAAGGCACAGTCACACATGGCATAACCCATTCCAGAGGAGCTCAGTTCAAGGTTAAAACTGCCATGCTGACTACTAAGTTGCTTAACAGTGAGACTGAATATATTTTGTGGTCGCTCATGGCCGACCTTACATTGAAGATGCACATTATTGCCACTGCTGAACTCGATCAGGTCCTGACTTAAGAAAAGGCCAACTAAACCTTTGCAGTAGATGAATTGTCACACATACCTTATATACTCACGTATATGTCATATAAATACATACAATGTTAATAAGTGTAAACCAAGCTCAAAGATGATGGCAGCTTCCATTATCAACTCCACTAATTTCACTTTGGCTTACACTTTATGACAAATAACTAGTTCCCATTTGGCATTAGCACAGTTGCCAATTGTTACAGCTACAGAGAAGAAACAGGGAAGTACTGTAATAACTTGTCGCAGCACCTTTTTTAATTTCAGTTATGACTCAAAGAATCAATAGAATGGTTGAGGTTGGAAGGGACCTCTGGTGGTCATTTGGTCCAACTTCCCTGCTCATGCAGGGCCACCTACAGCTGATTGCCCAGGACAGTGTCCAGACCAGATAGCTTTTGAGGATCTCTAAGTATGAAGACTCCACAACCTCTCTGGACAACCTGTACCAGTGCTTGGTCAGCCTCACAGTAAAAAAAGCTTTTCCTGATGTTCAGATGGAGCCTCCCGTATTTTAGTTTGTGCCCATCGCTTCTGTTCCTGTCACTGGGCAGCAGTGGAAAGAGCCTGGCTCCATCCTCCTTGCACCCTCCCTTCAGGTATTTATAGACATTGGTAAGATCTTCCTGAGCCTTCTCTTCTCCAGGCTGAAGAGTCCCAGCTCTATCAGCCTTTCTTCATAGAAGATGCTCCAGTCACTCCATCATCTTTGTGGCCCTTTGTTGGACTCCCTCTAGTCTGTCCGTGTCTCACTTGTACTGGGGAGCCCAGAACTGGACACAGCACTTCGGGTGTGGCCTCACCAGTGCTGAGCAAAGGGGAAGGATCGCCTCCCTCCACCTGTTGGCAATACTTTGTCTAATGCAGCCCAGGATGCCAGTACCCTTCTTTGCAACAAGGGCACATTGCTAGCTCATGTTCAACTCAGTGTCCACTGGGACCTCCAGGTCCTTCCCTGCCAAGCTGCTTTCCAGTTGGGTGGCTCCCAGCACATATTGCTGCCTGGGGTCATTCTTCCCCAGTTGCAGGACTTTACACTTCTCCTTGTTTAACTGCATTAGGTTCCTGTCAGCCCAGAATAAAAAAAATCCTATTGCAACAAGACCAAAATAAAAAAGATTGCAGTTCATCCAGTTTCTTTTTGTATTAGACCATCAATAATCCTTTTACAAATATTTTGTAAGTTTACAGAGTGATGTTTGTTGACTTAAGCTGATTTCTGTAAACATTGTTTCCTTAAGATACAATAAGAGGTAGTAGTAGATTGCCTGAACATCTTGGTGCAGTACTGATTGATAGGTTGAAATTAACTGCTTTTCAGTATAATCATCAATGAGTTATAGAAATATACTTGAACAGGGACATCTAATCATCTAAACAACTCATATGTTGCCTCTTACACTGCATGTGATACAAACCGACATTTTCACATTCTGTTGTGAAATTTGTATTTCAGCATCTAGACACGTGTACTATTGAAATGTTTAAAAGTCTGTCTCTTAAAAAATTAAATTGTAACAGCAAAAGACAAGATCATGCTAAGCAACATTTAAATACAACATTTTGTTATTTAATCAATCAATTAAAACTGATTTACCTATCATATTACTGAAATGAAATCACATTTGTAGTATTGCTGGCATACAAGTAGTTTCTCAGCAGTCCAGAGGAAAAACAATTTAATCAAACTGTTCCAAAAATGAAGAGAGAAAGCAGTGATCATCCAAGAAAATAGACCTGCGTGAAGTATGAATCATTCCAATGAATAGCCTTCAACTCTGTGTTTGTCACAACAACTCTGAATGAGAGTCCATTTCTTTAGTCCATGGTACACTCAGGAACAGATTTGACGTAATTACTGTGGATGTTTCTGGAATATGCTAATCCTGGCAAAAATATTGTCGGCAGTGTTCCTGTTGTAAGAGTGAGAAGAGCTGAAAAATACATAGAGAAATGCTATGTGCATCTTCAGTAGTTGTGAAAGGAAGTACATTATGGAAATGAAAATATCTGAGTGATGCTAAATAACCTATACTAGAAGCTGTCTCACGGATCGTCTCTTTTTTTGCCCCACCTTACCAATTAAGAGAACAGCTGTTATTTCAAAATAATAGGTTTTGTTGTTTACTCTGTTACACCCCTTTTAACACTATAATCTAATTGATGGAAGCATTACATCAGCATCAAATTAGTGCAATAAAAGCTCCAGCATACCTCATGACCAGCTGGGTACTATTGTTTCATTAGACTAAGGACCAAGCTGAAAACAGATTTTATTTCAATTTTTTTTTTGAAGGCAGTGTGTAAATCTAAAGCAGTGGGTATTTTCTGTCAGAAAGAACTTAATACATTAAGCATACTGAGACGACAGACATAGAATCTGGAGAATCAACAATACGATGTCAGCAACTAAGATGTTAGTGCCATTTGGCACTTTCAAATGGGATGGACAAATGGGTTGGACATATGGGAGAAAGAATTAGTAAAAGGCAAGGGTGGGAGGAAATGGAAAGAAAAACACGAGAAAGTGGGCACTAAAAGCAGGTAAAAATAGGAATTGAGGAGTTTTGTGAAGATTGGCAGTAAAGACTGTTCTTCCTAGATCTACATGTTAAATACGCCTCTGTCACCTCGGGGTTGGAGCAGCTTTTCATAAGTACCTGTTTTCATGTGCTAAAGTATGTAGGCTAATGGGAGCATCCTTCCCTGTCCACTGCTCTTTTACCTGCTCTTTATTCCACTGTCCATATGCCAAATACTCTTTGGATGGCAGGACACAAGTAGTATTCATCATCATTGCTTGATACGAAAAAGCAACACTATCATTTTCCCATCAGCTCTGTCAGCTGTGAGGAAAGGGTCAACATTTTCCTTTTCATGAATACCTATGCTATAGGTGACTTACGTGGCATCAGATGTTCAGTGTGCGCTTACTTCTCAGCGATTTTTTCTCCTCATGGACATACACCGTGAAAAAGAAAAAGATTTTAAAAACGGGCACAGATACAACCAGGTTCATACAGGTGATAATTAAGTAAGGCTGCGAAGGTCTGACGCAGCAGCTATTGGGAAGTAAGTCCTGGGCTGGATGCGTTCCCTGGAGCAGGTGAAGGGGAGCGTGCTCCTCTTTCACTTCCTTGAATGTTCTTGAGTCTTCTTTTCACAACTTCACCCTGAGACAGCTACTGCTTTTATTGCTAATCCATGATCTAAATGGGACTTGGCTGTCTAATGCCTGAAGCTACACCTGAATTAAACTTGTACTTGTTCTGTTCTGCTACAGTTTAGAGAAAACTGGGCAATTTTCCTAGAGTGAAGGAATATTACCTTAAATGTTTATCCACAAAAAACCAGCAATAAGTATCAACAAAGTCTGGAACTCTTATCTCGAATCAGTTTGGTGTTGCCAGAGATGAAATTTTGTCTAAAAATAAACTGGCTATATTTAAGCACTGAGGATTTCGTGATAGAAGTAACTTCTTACTCTACAGTTTGTAAGTAGTTTGTAAGTAAATGAGGTTGCACTGAGAACTACTGTGGCCCTCCTCAAACAACATATTTAACACAGATGAGTTTGCATCAACCTTTCAAATTGCCAAGTATGCCACAAATTTTGTCCTGTCAATTGATCCATAGGTGTTCTTTCCTTTGCAAGCATAATCTTTTGCTCACAGTGACCTCTAGTGTGAATGAATGAAACAATGTAGTGCCATCCAAGGTAGTGCAGGTAGAACATCGTATGCGTTCACACTGATACCTGTTTAAGGGGACACATATGTGTGCCATCTGTTTGACTATGTGACAGACTGCTTTATGGATTAAACAAGCATGCAAAACATGAATAGGAAACCATAAAACCAAAAACATTTCCTCAGCCATACTGAATAAATAAAGACTTTAAAAATCTTTCATGATTTCTGTGAAATTTTGTTTAGATTTTTCTTTATCAAAAACCCCATGCATGATTCAGGTAATTTCCAGTGTTCCCAAGTGCCAGAGATTGCTTTTACTTTCTGAAGTACAGCCTTGTACTGGACTTTGTATGAGAGATACAAATCAGAGGCAGTGATGCAAGAATTTCTACTAGGACTGCTGTAAAATGTACAGATTCTCCAAACCCTGACCCCAATATAGTTATGAATTAGCCTCGCTATATTGCCTATATTTTTGTCACCAGAGTATATTGGAGTAACCGTTTCCCCCCTCTCTTTTACAGAACAACTTGAATGGATAAAAAAAAAAAAAAAGAAAAATGTCTAAAGCAGAGATTTTTCTGTTCAGTTCCTTCCAAATTGCAGGAGAAAAGCAGAAAGTGGAGCACATCATTATAACAAGTAAGTTAGCAAGGAAAATTCCTGATGGTTGGCAGTGTTAAATCTGGAATGTAATGGTTAAAAGGAATTTAGCTCTGGAATTAGTTAATTCAATCCTTGAATTCATGCATTAAAGCATCTTCCCACATTTCAGGAGGAAATAATCTCTGGCCACTTTGGATGAGGAGAAATGATCACTTCTTTGTCAAACACACAAATTCACATGGCTTGAAATACAAAGTGTTAATAATTTGCAAAGGATACAACAAAATTTTTTTTATAAACTACCTTCAGTCCTTTCCAGGATTCCATCTGCTACACAGCAGCAAACATAGACATGTTGTTCTCTATCCACAAAACATTATGTATAAATTTCCATCTGAAAAACTGAGTTGCTACATTTCAGTTTCAGGCACATTTATTCTAAAGGATTCTGTAATAGAGATTGTGCAGAATTTAATTAAGTATTTAAAAATGTGCAAAACTGTCGCATTGAAAATTGAATTTCTGACAGGAAATATATGCTGTTAGTCCTATACATGTCAGATCAAATCCTATCATATTGTGGCTTTCAGTGTTTTAGTCAGGAAGCCTTCATAGAGTCACATTAGTCATTAAACTTTCAAATCATATTTATGTCAATATTGCTATCTGCAAATCTCACTGCTTCCTGCCTAAAAACCTAGCCACTTATTTCAGATTTGAATACAAGCACATTGACAGAAATGTGAAAAGAGAGAAAAGTGTTAAGGAATTATTAAATACAGAATTTCAGAATTATTATTTGCAAAGTTCACCTTGTTCATTATCGATTATATAAAATAATCAAGAGAAAAGGTTCAGACAATTTGAAATGCAGATTTAAACCTCTGTTCTTGTCCATTCGGCTCTTATCTTCCAAAAAACTTTTACGTACAACTTTTCTACTGTATATTTCACTACGCTTGTTCAGATTTTATTGATACGTGTCAGTACTACAGTCGTGTTGATTAATATCAAAAGCAACAAAATTTACTAACTTTAACAGGGACTTTACCTGACATTAAAAGGAGTGTAGGGACAGGTTGCAGCTCTTTAATAATGCTGGTTTGTCATAGCAAATGCAATCATCTAATTACTCTCATGGTGCCAAATGTAGTTAGTCTGTGTTCTCACAGTATGACAAATCAGCTTGAGCCGTTTCAATATCTTCACAATCTTGTCTGTAATTACTAAGTTATACACACAAGGCTCCCACCAGGTGGCAATAACACTCTTCATTCTTTAAAGCATTTGCTATATTTTAGGTGGTAGAAATGTATGTTATGTACTAATTAGAGAGGGAAAAAATTGTGCTTTATAATAAAGTGAAGTTGATAGAAAATGTGATTTTCCTGAACTCTCAAGGTACAAGCACTTACGAAAAGTCATTTGTGAGTGGGAACAGGCTGCAGGGTGCTGGGCAATATCCATTGCTAGGTTTTTAAAATTTATTTCAATATAAATACAAGTAACATATTCCACTTGGTTCCCAAGAAACTGAAATAGTTTAAATTTGCCTTTGGAGGAAACTGCAGACAGCAGAGAGTGTCAAACGCTAGTTTACTAGTGGGAGCTTAAACCTCAGAGAGGTCTCACAATTTTAGCTCAAATTTAGACTGATGAAATTCACGCCTTCAGCTACAAATTAAATGCTCTTTTTAGACTTTTAATCTAGATGTATTTCTCTAAGTGCTGTCCAACTGCTATAATCATGTCGTGTATTTCTGGAGAAGATGTGCACACATGCACTGTAGGACTCCCATTTGCCAGAAGTGGTGGACTTGCTGTGCACTCACTTTTCAGATGTTCTGCACATGGTCAGCAATCTTTTTATGACATGTTACAAACTCCACCTGTGGGGTTGTGCATCTGCTTCAACCAGCAGTACAAGTTCCACATACTCAGGGTGTCCAGATTTATTGCAGCCCAGTTAGAGTTACTGGTCTGACAGCATGCAAAAAGTCCTCAACCAGTGAGGAAAAATCCTCAAATTTCTCCTAGAAATTTCCATGACGAAAAAGGGTATGTATGAGGAAACCAAAAGGTACAACTGTTGTGGTATCTCAAAACTAGTCACACAATAGTTACTTGACTCTTCAGTGTCTTGTCATGCACAGGAATGCAATGTGCTCAGTTATTTTCTTGAGTTCCCTGTGATAATACATCACAAGACTAAGTGCACCAAATGGCGTTCAGAAGGAATGTAGAGGACAGCACCTAATCAGTCAAGTAGAAAGTCCTAAGGAAGGAGGTGGAGACAAACACTACCAACTTTCTTATACAGGGGAAACAGTTTAGAACAAATGCCTGTTTCTGCTCATACAATAGAACCTATGGTAGTTCTTAAGAACTGAGGTGATCTTGTATACTTTACATGCCTTTTTTGTACATCTTCAGTCAGCAGAACTCTTATGTTCCAGCAATACACCCGTCATTTAATAATTTCCACAAATCCTATGCAAATAAAATATTTTTTCCTGCTCCCTCATGTAGAGGTGTACATACATAAAATTTAATAAGGTTTTCCAAAATATTTCACTTTAACCTCAGAAACCAGAACTGGTCAGCATCCTTTCTTATATATTCTGAATTTTTAACCTATTGCAACTTGTGTGATCACATAAACTGCCTTTTTTTTTTTTTTTCCCCAAAATGCTTACATTTGGCATAAAGAAAAAGCTGCTGTAGGAAAAGATGATAGGAACATAGGCATTATTTTTTTCTACTGTAGTTATATAGAAGTTGAAATTGCATAGAAAAGTAATTTATAACATTGGTTGAAATAAGATATTGTATTTGGTTCAGTTTAAGGAAAACATAAGGTGATTTCAAGTTACTGCCGTTGATGTAACAGCTTATGAAACATAACTATTAGTGTTGTCTGAGTATACCATGAAACATCCATAGACCTGGAAACTTATATTTAATATGCAATTTAGTACCAGTTTTAGTTTTCATGTGTTTCTAATAGGTTATTGGAAGAAAAGCCTTTAGCTAAGAAAAAGCAAATAGCTAAGACAAAAAGGCTGCTAAAGGTATTCTTGAAAAAGAACATGAGTTAGGGTTTCCTTTCTTTTTCAGTTCATTTAAAAAAAAAAAAAAGGCTAAAACATGATTTGATAGGCAATGTTGTGTGCAGAAGTAAAAACTTTCCTGCCTTCTATATTGTTGAATAGTCTAGTAATGTTAAGACACATTCTGTTTCAATGGAAGGACTCATTCAAGTGTGGGAAAATTCCAGCTGCAGGACCTCACTACAACTTCAAACCATCATATACAACAACACAGTTAAATATCTAAGGCACATTCTCAACTAAATAATCATAAATAGGGTTCACTAATGTATGATGTAACTAATTCACTGAAATAGAGCTTATAGCAGTAACAGATAAATAAATAAATAATAGAGCTTATAGTGATAATAAATATCCCCAAATTGCTGAAGTCAGGTATATATTATCATAGACCTAATACTGTCCAATCTGGGGTGCTGCATTAATGTTCTGATTTTGCATACTCACAGAACACTTTTTCTTCCCCCCCCCTTTTGGGGAGGGAAGATCATTTACAATGCAAAACAATTAAGAATATGAGTAGAAAAACCATCTTCAGCCAAATTTTGGATCAGGGTCAATTTAACCCTCAGGATGCCAGAGGTCTTTATGACCATGCAGGTCATAAAGAGCAGCTGCCGTTCCCTTTTAACAATACCATTGTTCTTTGTGACAAAATTGTTCTCCACGAAAACTGCACGTTTTTATACATGGAATCCTACAAGAGAAAGAAAAGGTGATGAAGAACTCTAAATTACTTTTCACAGTGTAAAAAGACCCAAGAGAAAAATAAGGTATGTGCAACTGCACTCTCAAGACCATGGTCTCAAGGCCACTTGTACGTATGTCCATACCTAGAGATATGTTAATACTTTGCATCTAGAAGACATAGAGGACATGGTCAAGTAGTACATACATACATACCTGAATTCTATCCTTCTTTCACACTATTCAGCCACCCATTCTAATGCAAATTAAGTACCACCATCTTTCTTGAGGAATGGTGCCCCAAAAGCAGGAGGCAGTCTTCGTTGACTATCACTAGTGGTGGAGTGTCAGTAGCTAAAACTGCATGGAGATGCACTGATGTTCCTCACTTTTCTTCAGTAACTTCTGGCATGTATTTCTTGCCCCAGTCATCCTAAATCCCTGCAAAAATCTCTTGTCCATTTATTTCCTAATGATATTTTCTACTTTATGCATACCATCACCCTTCACTTTACCTGCTCCACTTCCAACACACTCATGCATGTAGAAATATGTCTCTGTCTACATCATTTTTGGATCCAAGCAGACACTAATATCACTAGTAGCACACTGTTGCAATTTGTGCCTGAAATTTTATAGACTTTCTAATGCAAATTTCCTTTTTATTTTTGGCACAGTTAATCTACAATGCAGATTACCTACCTCTGGATAAAAGTCAGTTGATTTACCACATACATTCTTTTAAAAGTCATGTTATTCTGGTTTAATTACTTTTTTCCCTGTCTTTGTAATCAGTTCTTCATTCATCAGTATTTGGTTTACCAGAATTTTGGGCTACCCGGTATGGAGTAAACACTCTTACCATTAGTGCTGAGTCAGCTACTAGCAAATTCTTTGGTTTGGCACACTGTACACAATAAATACTTTCTTTTTTTCTCACTGTATTTTAAGGTCGTATTTGTTCTGCGGTATGCTCTAGGTCATTCTAGCATTACTGTTTGCCCAGATTCTTATTAAGGATGTATGGCTCGGACTGCTTTTTTCCCAGGTGGATTGGTAATTCCAAGAGGAATCTTTTGTCAAGCCTTTTTGTCCATGCACTTGCACTCTTTGAGTTTCATGCACTTATTTCCTCTTAATGTTACTGTATCCCTGAATTATTCCTAGAATTAGGTTGAATGTCTCTGCTAAATAAAACTTAGATAAGGCTTAGATAAAACTAAGACAGCCATAGATGCTTATGATTTCTTCCCTCTGCCCCCATGTTAGTTTTCTATGTGTTTTGATTAGAAATGAACAACAAAATGTTGTGCAATAAAACCCCTGAAAGATGGAAAATATTGCAAGACTTTGGGAAAGAGAGAAATACTGTCATATGTCTGCAAAACGTTCTGGAACCTGAGAGATGTCATACTGAGGATGGCAGTGCACCCCTGCTGTGTTCATTGCAGCGTGTATTGGAGCAGTCCGTGTGATATGGCTGTGAATCCTGAACTGTATGAGTGCTATGTGTCCTGGCCCTGTCAAGGTGTTGAGTTTTTCCAGTATTAATGTGCTGAGCTGGCTTAAGTTAGGGCTGCATAAAGAAAACGAGGATTCAGCAATAATTTCAGACCAAGAGTCCTGTAAACAAACATCACGAAGAAATAAATGACAGGCAGATTTCGGCCTGCAGGCTCAAATAACAACTGTTTTAACAGTTGGGAGTTGGCAAGAACTGAGTAATTTTAAAAACAGTCAGAGCCATTTTTAGCTGGTTAAAAGGCAACAAGGATACAAAAGAGCTATGAATATTTTTAAGAGTACTTGTTTTCTTCAGAAATGGTACTTCTTGAGTAAAATAAGTTGCTACAGATCAAGCAATATTTGGTGGGATGAGAAATCCAGAGCAAGAAGCCTGCAGGAAGAATTGGCAGGGAGCTAGGTAGACCCTCCTAGAACGGAAGATGGAGATACAACTGGTAAAAAAGACGTCTGTGTTTTATTGTTTCAGAACACACCTTCTTGCAATTTTTTAGTTAACAATGCTCTATGATTAGAATATTTGATAACTGCTTGCCAATTTAATTGCCTCAGAAGAAAGAAAACTGTAGATTTATTGAGGTAAATCATAGTTTATTCATTATAGACTGCATCTTGGATCCAATTACAAAAGCAGGGAAAAGAAATCACCTTGACAGACATGCACTATTTGAGATCACAGTGCTGAACAGCTGGACTTTAAAATCACAGTCAGCCTGAGAGAAGATTTCTGATACTTTAAACAGACATAAGCTTATGTTAGGTACATGACCTCAGGTTTCTTTTCTCCTTGTTCTGAGCAGCCTGGCATTAATTCACAGGAAGGCTCTCAGAAGTCTTAAAAGATTTTAAAAGCTTTTAAAAGCTTTTGTAATCGAGGAGTTGATTTGTAGCTGTTAACTTTAGTAATAATAAAAGAGAAGGTTTATCACAGAAAGATGGCTTATTATCATTCAGTATTTGCAGATGAAACTGAAAGAGCACAAGAAACATGTCTGAAATTTTAGTCTTTAAAAAGGATTTCTTAGTATCTTGAGAGCCACAAAATCTTGCCAGCTCAAAATGTTGATTCCTAAAACTGAATAAAAGGTGCTTAGCTTGAGGAGATAGATGATGGTACAAGAAAATTAGTAATACTTTAATTGTTGGCTCCTACTTTGATTCTTTCACAGTAGTTCAGGCTTGAAAACAAACAGTCCAGTAAATGCAAAAAAAACATTATTAGTTCTTTCTTGCTATTAAAAGTGTTACGTTGGTAACGAAACTGGGTAACTTCTTCAGAGCAATAGTGAATTCTGGATAATGTTACAGAAGTTAGAGGAAAAGGGACTTCAATATTTCATTCATTAGTGACTTAAATGTACAAACACAGAATCATGAAGATCAACATAAAAACGGAAACAGTAAGACTAGCAATAGCAAAAATGTGAGGTTCAGAACAACAAAGACTGATCTGTCAGTTAAAGAAATCGTTACAGTTCTACTTTTGAAATTTAGTTATGACTACCTATGGCAGAGCTGAGGTTGACATAACCGGATGATGTTCTACAACATGAAATGAAAAGGGTACTGCACAACCATGGTATACCAGGTAGCTATCAATAAAACAGACATACAGTCCAATTTTGGGTAGTAGTCTTCTATGAGGACTGAGGAAGAAATATTCCCTGCATTTTCAAGTGAAACATGGCATCAGCAGAATAATTCTGCAGCCACAGGGTGTTCTCTAGACTTGCTGTTCTGGGACAGAGAAAATAATTAATAACAAATTAATGTATTTAGTTGTTCCTGAAAAATGTGTTCCCCTGAAGAGTATTTTTCAGAGAATGTCTTTCAACCCGCAGAAAGCTCTTTTTAAAGTTACCTCAAAGGCTAAACACAACAAATAAGTTTTTTGTGGTTTTAAAATCTCCAGGCCAGAGATCATGTGTGAATGTTCCTCTTCTAGCATAGGATTTCAAGGCTTCAAATTGACACTGAAGATACAGAAATAGCTGTTTTCTATTGAATTAGCAAGCTTCCCTTGATCTGTACTACAGATGCTCTTCAATCCGTACCCCTCAATGTTATTATCCATCTTCTAATCTTTTGGTTTCGTTCCCTCCCAAATAGGAGGACTATATTCGGTCAACCTATTTCTAATTTACTGAGTTGAAGCACCAAATGCATCATCACACTTACAAATTCCTCTCTACAGCTAGAAAGATTTATGATTACACATTTTATTTTATAAGCAATAATTTGCCTTTCACATAGTTTTTAATATGCATGTCCAAAAGCTTTCTAATTATACTCTTCCCAGATAGATTCAGCAACAGAACAGAAAGTTACACAGCAGGTTTGATAGCCCACGCTCCAAAGTTGTAAAAACCACCTGCAAAGACACTTACCTACAATAAGGAAGCCTGGAATCTAGAAAGGCAAGCATTACTATTTCAATTCTCTTTATGCATGTCTTTTTTTAAAAAATCCTTCTTTTAATCATTTCTTTGCTACCTTTCTACTCACACAGTTACAATTTTCTGGCTTTGAAGAGATAAAGACCAACACTGAAGATTTTGTATGTATCCAGCAGTGATGGAGAGGAATCAGTATTGTAATACCATGGTGTTCTTTTAACACTGAACAGAAATAAATCTGTATGTTTTAAATGAATCATGTCAGTGTACCTAGACACATTTATAAAAATGCCAGCATTAAAACAAGTTACGGTAGTAATAAGCAACATTTAAAATCTCAAATATTATGAGAGAAGAGTCAAGTCTTGCACTTGGGAAGGAATAACCACGCTAACCAGTACAGGCTGGGGTCCAATAACCCACACTAACCACTACAAAGTGGGGGCCAGCCAGGTGAAAAGCAGCTTTGCAGAACAAGGCCTGGGGACTGTGGTACACAACAAGACCATGAGCCAGCAATGTGCCTCTGTGGCAAAGATGGTTAATGGTGTCCTGGGCTGCATTAGGAGGAGTGTTGCCAGCCGGTCAAGGGAAGTGATCCTTCCCCTCTACTTAGCACTGGTGAGGCCACATTTGGAGTACTGTGTCCAACTCTGCGCTCTCCAGTGAATGGCCGGAAAGATGGGACCAGAACATCTCTCAGATGAGGAGAGGCTGAAAGAGCTGGAGCTGTTTAGTCTGGAGAAGAGAAAGTTCAGGGGGATCTTATCCATGTTTATAAATATCTGATGGAAGGATGTAAAGAAGGCAGACTCTTCTCCACAGTGCCCAAGAGGCAATGGGCGCAAACTGAAACACAGGAGGTTCCCTCTGGAAGTTTCTCAATTATTTTGTTTTCAGTTACTGAATTTATCCAGTGAATATTCCATTGAACCTACTGAAAGCAACAGGTCTAAATGCCAGCTACATGATGTACATGATAGATGTGATCTGCAGTATAGATACAGTGCATATGATTGCATGAAATGCACTGCCAAGTTAGGTATCTTAGCCTGCATAAGGGGAAAAAAAATCACATAAATGTTATAAGAGAAGTTCTGTAAAGTACTGGTTTCCTACAAGGGGCTCTTTTGCTATGAAGAGACCTGAAAAAAAAAAACCAAACCAACCCCACCCTCTCCATTTATATGTACAACAAAATAAGACATTGTTTCATTCCCCTGCTGAGATGAAAAAAAAAGAAAAAGCAGAATGGTGAAGACCAAAAGTATTTAGTAAAGCTAGAACCTAGTATCTACTGAATAACAGATAATTCAGACCCATTATTTGCTGAAAGGGGAAAATTGCGACCAAGGGTTACAGAGATACTAGACTGAACAGAAACAACTATACACATAAGGCTTTTAAGTCTTTTGGCAAATCCTGACTCCACAGATAAGAAGGATGTTTTTTTTATGTGATAGGACTCTGCAAATGCATTTAATACAGGTGCATATGCTCGGTAACACTCATTGCTATTGCTATTTCATAGACGTGCATACACAGAAGCCCCTTGTCCTCTTACTTTCCAGCCTCAAACACTCTCAGAGGATGAAAGAAGACAAGCTATGTCTAACTTCTAGCTTCCATAGCTCTGGGATAAAGGAACTTTGTTTCTAGAGATACAATGTTCACTCCCTCTTTTCTCTTCGGAGTTCCCCATGTCAATATTTAAGGGAGTTACTTGAGAATTTCAGTCTGAGCAGCTTTGTTCTGTAGTAATGTCTCTTTCTTCATAATGAGAGGACCAGGGTTGTCTTCATGAGCTGCACATAGCGCCTCTAATGTGGGCACAAACATACTCTAACTAGAGTTGGAATCAGCTAAGAATAGAAGGCGGGTCATCAGAAGACATACGGATCTCAAATAAAATGCTTCCTCAAGGTTGAAAGAAACCTTGACAGTTACCTGAATGTATGGTGAAGATTTATAGCTGTGACATATAAACAGAGAGCAATGCAAGTGAAAAATGAATCTACCACAATAAAGAAGAGCAGCCAGGAAATCCATGTAGGCCCTAAGTGGGACAGCAATGAGCTCAGTAAGCCACATCAACTGCATCTCATACCTGAAAAGGCACTGAGTTTCTTGGGAGAGACTGGTATCAGGACTGATCCGCTGCCTCACCTCAGGCCTCACATTTGCCATTTTCTATAGCTCTATTTCTCTATCTGCAAGAGCTACTTAACTGCCTTTCTGAAGGACCTTATGGATCGTTAAATAAGGCAAAGATTTAGAGATTTAGAGAAAGTTACTATCGTATATTAGACAAAGTCATATACTTGGAAAAAAGGCCATCCAAGTTCGTGGATACACAAACACTCTAGGTACTATGAAACATTACAAAATTTGTAAGATATTAAACACTAGCAAAAACCCATCTAAAAATTAACCTAATGTTTTTAGTTAAGCACTTACTTATATCTGGCCCTATTTAAATTGTTCATACTAAGAATACAGAATTTAACATTAAAGTTTACAGTAGTGACTTCAGGTTTTTTTGTACCTGCCCCCCCAAAAAAACCCAAAACCAAACAGCTCTACAGAACAGTGATTCCTTCATATAGAGCTTAATAATATAAAATCTCCAAAGACAAAGAAATTAGGATGAAAGTAAAGGCAAAACCTACAGCAAATATACCTAAAAGGACAGGAGTAGGTTGCAAAGGCAAGTGTAATTGTGGTGTCTCATAATATCAGACCTCTTACCTTTGTATTCCTAATATTGTTTATCTTAGGTCCATGTATATTCAAGCAAATGCTTACAACCCCCCATGAATGTAATATCAGCTATCTGGCTTATAATGTGCGCCATCTATTCCTTTCCACTGCTAACATGCAGTTTTAATGCACTTGCATCAGTCACAGATACAGCAAGAGATACACTTCTGAGATACACTTCCTAGAAATAGTGCTCCTGGTGAACAAAGAAATCATGTAATTCTGACTTACCTAAAAAGAAAAGGAACACTAGCACATTTTCAATGTATGACAGAACCTGCAGTTCCCTGTTTACATTTCCCTGGTTTCTCCCAATATATGAATCAGAAAATACCATTATATTCTGTATTGTCTGCAGAATTCAGATGTACTTTTCATTGAAGGAGGTTACCTAGCTTCCTCAATCAAATTAGAGTTTATCAACGTAGCTCAAAACAAACAAAATACAACATTTCTCACAGGTCACTACTGAGGATTGTCTTCAGTCAGTCTCCTGCTGACTTTGTTAACGGCAAAGGAAACTATTGAAAAAAATCACTATATGATTACAAAAACACCGGACTGGAAGAGATTCAAACCCAATCCTCTACTACTTCTCTCCCTGTCCTAATACAGGATCCACTTCTCTGCTGGAATTCATCCAGGAAAGATTAAACAAAATGACTGAAATTTCAAAGACAGTCTGCTACACTTCTTCACTTATTTTACCATTACAATGATTCCATTTTACCATTACAAAGATTGCAAGAAAATACAAGATGGAATTTAATAGAAACAAATACAGGATATTACATTTTATCCAGCTAATCTATGGTCTAGGGTAGGTCAATAACAGGATGGATCAAGAAGCCAACACAGGATGATGAAAAACTGGCTAGGTAGCAGTACATAGGGGATTACATTAGATTAAAAAAATGATAAATCAAGAATGTAATTCTGTTTCAGATAAAGGCAAGTGCTATCATGGCATGTAAGGCATATAGGAGGTAATCCTTTCACTACTCAGGATTGTAAGGCCACAGCTGCCACACTTCAAAACCCAGGTTCATACTTCGGAAAGAGGTGAACCACGTGGACAAAGTCTAGAGGAGAGCAGTGAGTGATCAAAAACCTAGATGGAATTTAGGAAAAGGGTGGAAAAATCAGCCTTTCAGCCTTAGCAAAGGAGATACTTCAAAATCCTCAAAATCTGCAAAGAGAATGCTTTTAGTGCTCAAGGGGGATAGAACAGGTAGTAATAACTTGTAGCAAAAGAGATTTAGATTAGACATTAAAACTTTACAAGAACACTGAAACAGACGATCCGTACAGCCATCATCAGAGGGTTTTTTTCAGAGGTGGTGATACAAACTTCTGTAAGGAATATCCAGGTATTAGGAATAATGCCTTGGAGAACAAGATAGTTCACATAATCTATCAAAGTTTCATTCAGCTCTGAGATTTTTATCAACATTCCTTTATTGTTCAAATGTAAATAGTTCCTCAGCTTACCACGAAGGGTATTCACTGTGTGAACCACTCTTCTTTTAAAGAAGATTTGCGAAGCTTCAGAATGTTGATATGTGTTCAATTCCATTTGAAATTTGGAATATATCACTTTTAAAAGGTATGATATTTAGAATATTCCCTTGTTATTTGCTACCTTTGTTAATCTCACTAAGTTAACTTTAAAAGGTTTTTCTGCTGGACACAGTTGAGACCACTGATCAGCCAGAGTCTTGTTTTTTTTTAAGTATGAGCCAAATTTGGATATCTGATAAGCATAATGCTTTGCTTGCTCAAAACGTTGCTTAGCTAACACAATGGTTGACAATATTCAAAGTTAGCAATTTAAAGGCCAGCAATAATTTTTTCTTTAATTTTTTTTTTTACTTTTGTTAACACAAATGAGAATTATTGCATTAATTAATTATACAATAAAAGACATGTTCAGGGTGACATTTGGTTTTAAGATAAATCTTTCAATAGTGGAGTGGGAAGAAGAAACAATTCTTCAAGAAACTTTGGGGCACTCGATTAAAAAATAAAAGGACCAATTTAATTCTTAATTTAGATTTCCTTTAGTTCTCTTAATTTCACCCTGAACTTCTCCAGTGGACTGAGAGGGGGTAGGGAAGTCATAGCAATTTTTTAAACTTTTTTAAGAAGTGATATGTCAAGACTAAAAGATTATTTCATTCAAATGCAATTTGAGGTTCACAAAATTTTATGAGCTACAAATTTTTAACTCGCCTAATCTTTCCTCTGGGCTATTCTCAAAATCTTTAGAATATGCTAAGATTTTTGATGATTAGGGCACAAGCTGCTTGAAACAATTCATACAAGATGTTAGCTTAGGGATCTTAGCACTTAGTCAACCTCTGTCACCGACTGCCCTTTCCTCAATTATATACTCTTTGTATCTTCTTATAGCCTAATTTAAATATACTATCTGCTATCATGTTTCCACCTGGTCTGTTTGACCCCACCACTACATTACCATGGCTAGACAACAGTTGACTGGACCTCTTTCAAACTGTTATATATATAATAACATTTTATGGGAGTCCTAACCACAACATTTTCATACTATTGCTCTTTAAGTGGGCCTGCAACTACACAGTTTAATTAATTTTTTTTTTTACATGCATCCGCATTGTTTCTTATTCTTTATTTGCAATGTGATTCCCCCCTCCACTATAGAATGATAGTGGCAATCTACACCAGCATATATTGCAGCTGGACTAGATGATCCTTGACGGTGCCTTCAAACTGAACTATTCTATTCTATTCTATTCTATTCTATTCTATTCTATTCTATTCTATTCTATTCTATTCTATTCTATCCTGTCCTATTCTGTTCTATATTACTCAGTTGCATACACTATATCCATTCTTGTTACGTCATATCAAATACACAGCTTTTGATCAGACTTATTTTTCT
Organism: Charadrius vociferus; assembly: GCF_000708025.1. Lineage (NCBI taxonomy): Eukaryota > Metazoa > Chordata > Aves > Charadriiformes > Charadriidae > Charadrius > Charadrius vociferus. The sequence goes on from NW_009649619.1 coordinate 3,671,601, forward strand.
CAGTTCCGGTTGTGCTGCTCATACAACATCTTGAAGTGCCAGGGACAGCAAAATACTGGGATAGCTGTCAAATATCCAAGTTCTGGAAGGCACTTTTCTGAGGCCATCTAAAGAAAAGAGGGGGGTAAAAAGACTGTTATAGATACAGCTCACTAAAACTTGTCTGAGGTCATAAGAAAATATTTGTTATTTGGACAGAAGTTTGTGTTGACACGATCTTAATTACTCAAGTTGTTACTGAACTCTGGGCAGACATTAATTGATTTTGTACCTTTTCCTAAGGACAAACATTGAACAGACAGAGCTAATGTCATTAACACTGTCTAAACTTTCTGCTTATTGTAGCCTGTTTTATTGAGTGTAGATGAAATTGCTGTTAAAATGGTATAAGGAGAGCAGAACTACATGGACAATTAATACATTTTTTTTTGTTCTTACCATAAGATTAATTATATTAGATACAATTAATTTATTAACTTGAGAAATACTTTTATTTTCCTCTGCTGCACATTAACATGTCACTTAACAGAGATTAAATATGCTTTTATTAAGTACAAAAGCATTCAAATTCTGTACCATCATGAAATCTACAGACAGCTAGGAAAAACTTCAGTTATTTTGCTTTTGAGCGTGTAAAAGAACATCATAATACAGGAGCAATTTCAGTATCTTCATGGACAAATATCATGCTAGTGCATCACCGGGATGAGTAATAAAGTGCCTATTTCATCTTCCACAGGGTATAACACCTATTCCAATTCCAGTATCCTCTCCTTTGGATAGCAGCTGGTCCTATCAAATTTCGACCTCTCAAGAAAAGACCACATTCAAGGTTGAAAGTCCTACTCTGTCTTTAAAGAGAGCTGCTTTCTTGTGAAACAGCAGACCTTGCAGATCTCCTATGCTCAATTGCACCCTAGTTTCCAAAGGTATACAAATACTTGGATCCTCTGCTCTTTTAATAGACGGGAAGGAATTTATCAGGCTATCTATTCATTTCCCTATCACACTTGCTTTCTTCACAAAGATGAACTTTACGACAGCAACCTTTTTTCATTCTATAAGAAAGATACATCCAAGGGGATCCCTCAATATGCCCCAAAACAAAGACCTTGCGCAACAGAAGTAAATTATTTCTTGATTCTGTATACTGATCGAAGATTTATATCAGTGTGCACAACAGAAGCTGTGGTATTTCTTAATGAACATTTCCAACTATCAGCTATTCTTTGAAATGATGCATAACCTTGTATTATGTCCTGACCGCCTGCAGTTTTGAATACATAGATACAAGAAAAGCACATCTGCTTTGTAACCACACAAACTGCTGTAGAAGTACTAAAATCTTCAATATGATTAAGCTCTGATATTAATTGGATGATTAAGAAAGCATATTTTCTTTTCTTTTTTCCTTTGCACTTGAAGTTTCTATTACAGGAATGTCACAACTCAGAGTTGCCACACATATATAATATTATCAGTATATACACTATATAAGAATATAATAAGATCTTGTCTTTAGAAAGTTGAGGTGACCACTAAACAACTCATGCTTAAAAAAAAAGAATAAGAATTGTGAAGAGAAAAAAAAGTCCACCAAAATGTCATGGTTTTTTTTCCAACAAAGCTCTGAACAGCTCAGTGCATTATGTACTAAAGCAAGCGGGAGTGAACCACATGCACACATCCTCAGAGAATTCCTTCTAAGAAGTATAATGGCTGTTATTTTTACCCTTTTAATCCCTAGCCTCTCCTTATTAGAGCTAATCATCTCAACATATGCAATAAAGAGAGCTATGCAGGTAGCACTAGAAATCAATTGCCATCCAAAGCCCTACTGCTTACTTCTATAGCAGCATCTTTGACCAAACATGGATTAATATATCGTAACTCTTCAGTTTTCGCTTTTGTTTTATCATGAGTCAAGTGCTTGTTTCCCATATTCTACAGCATAGTCATTAACTTCATCTATTTATATTGTCATTTTTTATTTGATATGCACAGCAAGGCAGCTTTTAACCAAGTCAGCTGTACATAAAGCCTATAATAAATCCTAATTTTAGGGTGTGTATTCCAGAAGACTCTTCCCCTTCTATTAAGGAAAAAGTGATTTCTCCAAAACAGGTGCAAGAAAATAGTAAAAGTGCATACATATCCATGCAGCCACATCCCAACACACAAAAGAAAGGAATATTGTACAACCTACTCAGTGCCACACAGAAATGTAACTTATGATTGTTAAAACTACATTTGGAAGAGAACATGTTTCAACTCTTAATTGCAGTCGGATTCCTTTGGCTGCTATTGATAATGTGCATGGTAAGTACTGCCTATTAGAAGCACATGTTCGTAACGCATGCTATTTCTGGATATTCTACCAACACCCACCTATGGCAGAACCCATCAATAGAGTGAGAGACAGGGAAGAACAACTCCGAGAAGATATATTGCAACTTGTCGTATCAGTGTTTCTACCATTTGTAAAAGAAGATTTGATTCTGACAAAATATGCATTATGGAAAGAACTTGTTTGATGAGCACGAGGCTGTAGGCAGTTGTAGGCAGCGTCTGCCCTTGGCCAAACTGAACGGTGTCCCCCACCAGTTAGAGTACCACCTTATGAGCTGCAGACACCCGTGCCCCTTTTAGTTCAGCAGATAAAAATTCTGTTTTGAAATTCAACAGCATGGAAGGCGATGGGGTTTTTGTGTGTGTTAATGCCACTATCACTTTTATACATGACTGCACAGCCAGACAGATTCTCCAGGGGTATGTAAGTAGCACCTCTGCTCTGGGGCTGAGATAGCCTTGACAGAGGTCCACCCACGATACAGAGAGGTAGCCCAGGCATCCCATATCAGACACTTAGAAGGCCAGCTCTCTGAGCAAAAGACATCTCAGCTACTACAGAAAATCAGGTCAGCTCTTCCCAGCAGTCTTGAATCTCAAAAAAAAAAAGAAAAAGTATATTTAAAAACATTTAAATGAATATGAAAACATTACTGTTTTAAATGAAAAGCCATTGCAAGTTTCACAACGCTGCAATAGCTTAGAAGAATAAGCCTCATTCCATTTCAATGACTGAATCTCCCTGGCTTTCTGAAATGAACGTCTTGAATCCAACTTTTCTAGAAAAATGATTCCCATAAAAGATCGCACCCAAGTCCTTTAAAGTGGATAATTACAGTCAGTCTACTTGAAGTTCCCCCTAAGAGTATTTCATTTTTTCTTTCCTGTCCTGAGAAGTATTAAAATTAATAATAATCAGTGCCAAGCAGTGAGAGATTTTAAATATGGCCATATATTATACATAATTGCTGTAGTGTTGGTACGCACTGTTATATAGCTGCCTGCAGATGGCTGCATTTCAATGGGAAAAAAACATACTCTGTAAAAAAAAATCTGTCCTTAGATATGTATTTCTGATTTCTAAATAATAATATTAATAATAATGTTGATATTAACAATAATAATAATGACAACAACAACAATAATAAAAAATAATCAATGCAATCCTTTTACATTTACAGCCTCAGATAATCTGGTCCCCTACATGTAAATCAGTTTCAAAAGTGCTCTAGAAATTTTTTCATAAAAGAATATAAGAGCTTAAAGCATTACAGTTATTCAGAGCTGAAGTTTTAAAACTTCTCACACTTCAAGGTTTAACTGAGTAGGAGGACCACCACTGTTTACAAGGGAATTTTAATATGATTTAAAAGTTAGGGAAATTTAGAGCAAGGATTCTGATATCCTTCTGCTAGGCTGCAGGCTTAAAGCTCTTTAAAATGAGCATATCAATATTAAATATGGATTAACTTTTCAATTATGGCCTGTCCTTGAAATTTGATTTTGCTTTCTACTTAATATAGTTACTTCAGCATGAGTAAAGTCGAAGTGCCTCTAATTCTAAACTGCAGAGCTGTAAAGTTACCGAAAGGTTTTTAATGCATTTTTATACTGTTACTCCTAAGTGTCTGTTCTATTCCCCCTCAGCTAAATGAGGAGTTTGGATTGATTTTGAGGGATGCAGAACAGAGCCCAGTATTTTCTTGCTGATGTTTCATATAGCACTTTTCAGATTCAATATTTCAATCTGCTTTACTAATCACTAAGAGCAGAGTTAGAAAGCTGGTAACACAACAGCCAAACAAACAGTAATGATATATCAGCCACTGACTGGGCAGAACATTTGTTTTCCTTTGCAGATGTCTTCTGTATTTCACAGCTGCGCACCCTGTGTGTTTTTCAGAAACCTCCCACATTATCAGGGACACCACAGTTACCAGGAGATATCTGGACTAATTTCTGGCTGACCCACAGAATTCCTGTGTGAACTTGGGCAAGCCTTGCAGGACCCAGCTGTTTTCTTCCAGTTAGATACAACGCTGATGTAAACAAACAAACAAACAAACAGGTCAGACTTTAAAGCTTTACTTTCACTCAGTATTCCAGTCTCTTGGATATTCCATGTCCACTAACAGCATTAATTCTTTGAGGATGGGTGACATCTTTACAGTACATCTGTGCAGCGCAGACAGGGCAACGGGTCCCTCTGCTTGAATCCAGTAATGATTTCTAGATATTAGTGGATACCAAACCACGCGCTCTCAGAAGGATGCTCTAGCATTCATGACGTGAAGGTCACTCTCCAGCTGAGAGGATCAGCAGCTGATCCGTGTCATACTGATCATATAGATCAGATAGATCATAGCTGATCATACAGATCCATGTCTGACAAGTGGGCTAATCTTTTTGACTTTGTGCAGACAAGATGATGATCACCTACGCTTATTTTTAAGTGAAGTCTGATTTACGTAAAGTAAAAAGCTCAAACACTTTGATTAATGAAAAGTACTAAGAAACAAAGTGCTAAGCTAAAAAATTCACCTTGCTATTTATTTTTAAGTACTTTCAAGCAAAAATAGTTTAATAAGGTAAGAAAATACTTTGCATGTGACAGCCGTGTGCATCAGCCCATTTTATACAAATATGATACAGAACAACTGCCTTTCTTCAGAACACAACACTGCAACCTTGCACAAGACAAAACACTGATATAAGGCTATACATATGTTATCTAAGAGCTACAATTTCCTCTCTCCCTGACCAGGACCAGAACTAAGGCCCAACATTCCTATTCCTATAAAGAACAGTTAGATAGCAGCTAAAGCATAACAGGCTTATTATTGTTTCATTAATTCAGACCTGGAACATAGCCACTAATAAATATGTTGACATTTTTTTAGAGTATATATTAGACATTTGTACCTGATATTGTCTTGGAAAATGGAACAAATAAACTATACAAAATAATTAACACCAGCTAGAACATTCAGTTCTCATTGATTTTAAAATTAAAGCCAGCATTTTCTCTTATAGAGGGGAAACTTTCAGGGTTATTCTGGCTTCAAGAATTCCTTTAGCTCCCATTTGAAATGCTTCCCTTTGGAAAGAGATTTGTTTAAATGTTGCTTCACGCTGCCCAGTGATGCATGTTGCCTTTTGGTCCCAAAAGGTGATTCTGACTCTTTAATTGCCTTTACCGTTAAACTGTACGTTCCACTTCAAATTAGAAATCAGAAAGAGGGCTCTGGGCTGCAACATAGCGATGGATATTTGATAAGGGGATACCAGTCTAATGCATAAAACCATAACACTATTGATGGCCAAACTGAATGCTTCAGATCCAAATTTGAAGCCAGGCTGGATGGGCCTTTGAGCAACCCGGTCTAGTGGGAGGTGTCCCTGCCCATGGCAGGGGGGTTGGAACTACATGATCTTTAAGGCCCCTTCCAACCTAAATCATTCTGTGATTCTATGATTCATTCTATGATTATTGCCATTGTACTTGGATTTTTTGGGTTGTCGCTGCTGGGGTGCTAAGTCTATACTTAGTTTTGCAAGACAAGATGGATATGGGAAAATAGCTGGATAGTTCTGAAAGAAGAACCACAAATACAAGAAACGTGTGTCAGTCTTGAAACATGGCCAGGGGCACTTTCCACTAGACCAGGTTGCTTAAAGCCCTGTCCAGCCTGGTCTTGAACACCTCTAGGGATGGGGCACCCTCAACCTCTCTGGGCAAATTGTTCCAGTGCCTCACCACCCTCACAGTGAAAAAGTTCTTCCCCATATCTAATCTAAATCAACCCTCTTCCAGTTTGAGGCCCTTAGCCCTCGTCCTTTTACTACCTGCCCTTGCAAAAAGTCCCACTCCAGCTTTCCTGTAGGCCACCTTCACATACTGGAAGGCTGCTATAAAGTCTCCTGGAGCCTTCTCTTCTCCAGGCTGAACAACCCCAACAATGCTTATTTTCTCCTTGATACTGGGCCTATTTGCACAAATACTGCATTAGCCATCAGCATAACATTGAGCTAATTATCATGACCGTTCCCACTCCCTAAGGTCTGTTTATTTAACCAGCTGAAATCCTTTTCCACTGAATCCGGATCAACCCAAACATCCTCTCCAACAGAATTTCTCTAAAGGCGTGTGCCAAGCCGATGTATGGCGGGGCAGAAGAAGAGGCTTGCTGCTTTGAACCCAGCAAGCAAAGGATCAAGTGGATATTCCCTTTCATTCCAACAAATAAGGAGGTTTTAAACGGTATTAGGTTTTCACAGCAGCCTGGCATGGAGTACTACGCACACCCCACTCGAGACGGTGTGATGCCCGTGGGCACCGCTTCATTCGGCGCGAGAGGTGTGGGGAGAAGGTGGGAGGGAGGACAAGGCTGCCCAGGAGTGGGGTTGGGGCAATGAGGGGGCTCCATCCCTG
>NW_009649619.1:3679075-3693289 GCF_000708025.1 Charadrius vociferus
TGCAGCCGCCGGTACCTGCGGGAGGATGGGATAACGCCACGGCGCATCCCGGCCCTCCCGCCTCCGGGGCTTTACCTGGGGGGGCAGCGGGGTAGGCTGGGCGGGGGGTCGGACCTGCTCTCGCAAGCCGGCATGGGTTTCCTAAGAGCAAATCTGAGGCCTGCCCTTGGAGGGCTTGCGGGATGAGGCCTCTTTTTTTTTTTCCAGGGTGCTGGCTGGCTGATATTTACATAATATCGCTGCTTAAGAGTGACCTCTTCCCTAATTGGAGGCTTCCTTTCCATTTTCTATGGCAACACCACAGAACAGATCACTCCGGGGGGTTGGATGAGAGGAGTGTCTGCACGAGGTGTAATTTTTGTTTATTGGTTGGCCATTAAGACCAGTTTGACCTAGTGAATGGGTGAAATTTTGAGAAAAGTTCTTTACCTCAGCCCTTAAAGCAGCCGTCAGGCCTGTGAGTCACTGCAGATTTGCAGGATCTCTATTTAGAGAGAGGATGGACACAGCTTTAACAAACAAGCAAGAATTATTCTTGTTAGGTATTTACGGATTAGCAGTCATATATTAGTAGCCTGACTGATGACTTCCATGTACCACAGTGTCTGATCAAACAATACTAAGAAACGATGTTCATTTAAATAGATGGTGTTTATTTATTTAAAAAATTCATAGGATTATTAGAAGAAAATCCTAGCAAATTTTGTAAGGGGGAGGAAAATGAGTCCCACTTCATTTCAAGACTCCTTTTGCTCCCTGAGATCCCTGCCCTATGCTTAGGAGCCATCATGTATACACAGTAATATCTTTTCTTACATGATTGGTCTCACTGACAGTAAGCATGATGTGCATATGTATTTATGCAGGAATGGGATTCTGTAATGCTTATTAAGGTCTTCTGTGTTTCATCTCTGTGAGATGCCTGTTTCTGTTCCAGGTTTTATATGGCTAGGGGTGAATACGCTTTGTGTTGGTTTTCTAAAGCCTGCTGAAAATAAATGTAAAGACACAGTAATTCATGGTTCATTTAGGTAGGAAGGTTTTTATGAAGACTTTTAAATTCTACTTAATTATCTTTTGAGATGCTGCTTTTGTTCTGCATTGAAAATATGCATGCCTTACTATTAATTATGCTAAAATTAGCTATTTTAATACAGGAACTGTGGTATTCTGTAAGGCTTAGGACATTTATTTTCAATCTCTGCTGTGTTTATATTTCTCAGTTCATTGGGATGACTTTGTTTCTTGTACCTGAGGTAGTGTGGGGTCTTTCTGGTTTGAGGATTTTTGTTTCTGTAGGGGTGTGGGTAGCGAGGATGTTAATGTGAAGTCAATCCATAAGTTGGAGTTTTAAAGACAAGGGACAAGAAACTTGGATCCTCTAGAAGAAGTGATTCACCTTATGGGTGGAGAGACCACGGTTTGGAGAGGTGCTCTACAAGTTTAAGGGGGCCACCCCCTAGGACTCCTTCACTGAGGCACTGGGGCTTAAGTCTGCTATGTGATGAAATACCATTACTGTTAAGTGGCCATTGGTATAGAGATTTGCCCGACATGTTTAAGTTCTCTGGCATGCAGATAAAGGGGTTTTTTTATTATTATTTTGTTGGGGTTTTTTTTCCTTTTTGGAAATGCTTATTCTCCACTTAGCTATATGTGCCTTTAGTGTCTTAGGTTGTTGTTATGGGAACATAAGGGTTGGAAATAGCTTCGAAAGAGGCCATGGGTTGAACCTGAGGTAAAAATAAGACTTGAATTTGAAGAGATGTGCTCTGTTAAAATGTTCATCTCAGTACACAGTGATAGAATAGAGGTTCTTCATCATGCTTTTACTCTTAGAGGTCCTTCTTGTTCAACTCCACTTTTTGTTTCCTATAATTAGTATATTTGTGTCCCTGCTAATGTGCATTTGAAGTTTCCTCCAGCACCATTACAGTTTATCCTATCTCTGCTGTCAGTTTCTGCTTTTAAATATTATCTGTTTAGATGTTTATAGTTATTTTCATGCACAGATTTTTTTTGTGTTGAACATTTTGAGAATATGATAGAAAATAGGAGATGCAGGAGTCGCGAGTATATTGAGGAAGTAAATGGGCCTGGTCCACATCTCTGGACAGCTAACGGCCAGCTGGCGGCAGAAATACGTGTCAGGGTGTCCTGGTTGCGGCAGGGATGGGGTTAATTTCCCCCCAGGAGCCGGCAGGGGGCGGGCATTCCACCCCACGTGAGCCATGCCCGGGCTATAAGAGGCGCTGCCGGGGCGAGGGGAGCAGTCGGTGGGTTGCAGTGGTTGGGATTTGGTTGGTATGTTTCACGGCGGTACTGTAACTGTGTCTTCATATCCCTGTATTAGTGTTATTTGTTTTGTTTTCGTCTTCCCTTTTGCTGTTCCGTTAAATTGCACTGTTTTAACCCACGAGTTTTGCCCTGTCAATATTTTCTTTTTTCCCACGGCTGTGGGAGTGGAGCGAGCGGCTGCGTGGGTCTTTATTGCTGGCAGAGGCTAAACCACAACACAGGGGACAGAAAATAATGAAGAATGTGAGGCTGGTTTCCCTCTTTGTATAGAAGTAAGGTCAGTTGCATGCCGCCACCCTCTAAGAGGATATATGGACATGTACCACTGATTATTGCCTCTCCATTTATCTATTCATTTATTAATTTTGAACGAGAGTTGCTCTGCCATCAAGGAGACAACCCATTAAATCCTTCCTCATGTTCTTGTCTGTAACCTTAACTTTTTTTTTCTCTCAACTTGCATTAACTCTCTTCTGCTTCATTTTGAAGGGACAATATGCAGCCTTAATTGCAGCTTTGTGTACTGATATGCACAAACACATTCCATCTCTTTTGTTTTTCATTAAAAAAGTTCCATATTTAGAACAGTTCCTGATTTATGGTACTTACTCCAATGTTACTCTGCATTATTCAGGAAAATGAGTTTCACAGTTATTGTTTCATTGTTTATACACGTTACAATAAAGCATCTTGGACAACTCATGATCTAAAAAAGTGCTTTTTTCCATCTTGGGAAGGCTTCCTCCCTCTGTGCAAATTTTGTAACTTACTTCCTTTTAAGTTTTGTTAAGATTTTTCAGAATATGAAACTTTATCAGCCCTAACTTCAGTAATAGGGAAAATATCTATAGTTCAATAAAAATAGTATAGATTCATTCTCAGTGGGACAAAATGGAACCATAGTAATTTAAACTCATTTTTTAACTCATTCTTTTTCAGTGATACTTCCGTCCTTTGCACTTCATTATAAATCATAGAACCTTTTTTTTAGCATATGGAATGCTTTTGTAGGCCTTTGTTTGAAATCACTAAAACTTCAAGGTAGTTACTTCCTTGCTTGCAATATTTCATCTCTGTGTTCGTCTAATAAAAATGGCAGCTTAAGAGAAACCTCTGCCATGTGCTGCGATAGGTGAGCTCTTCCCACTTTCCCCTCAACACCAGGCTCATAGATCTGGCATTTCATTCCACAGCTACCTTTGAATTTTAAGCATTCTTTCTTTACCATATATGATCTTAAATGCACTTATAAATGCAAATGAAGAGCCAATGTATTTGTGAAGCTCCCACCTGCAGCTGTTAGATTATGTTAGACAGGAGTGGGTAATGGTCTTGATGTAATGAGGAATGCAGTGTGCAGGGTTGTTTTTCCTATTTTATTTTTGTTGAGTTTTTAGGCACAAAAACTTGTAGTCACTAATGTATCTTGTTAGCAGTTCACAATGGGAAGTTATATCTCAATAAAGAGAAAGATATCAAGTGACAATAACTTTTCTTTGTCCTCTGGTTTTAAAACAGGTGTGCTTAATACACATTATATAAAAACATACAAGCATACACGCACGTAGTTGTTTTAGTGCTGTTCTAGTAATATGGTGAATAACCTGATAAACTGAAACCAGTTTCTAGAGGTGAAAGTCTGAAAGTTAAGTAAAAAACACTTCAATGGTGAGATGTTTAGAAATAGCAAATAAACTTTTTTGTATTGGTTATATCCTCCTCAAAAAGCACAGCCCTCATTGGTTTGGTTTGCTTTGGTTTTGCTTTGTTTTTAGTGGAAGATGATTGAAAAGCATCATCATTTTGATGATGACAAGAGAACTTTGATGTAAGTATTACTTGTTTTGTTTCTTGCAGATGTTTTTAAAAAACTATATATTTAGTCTGTGAGGTGGCATTCTGTAATCTGTAAAATTAAGAGGGGAGCTATTTATATTATCAGCTCAATATGTATTTGTTGATGTGTTGCTTACTTGTTCCCTACTAAATGCTGGAGGTAGCCACAACTGCAGGAGGATGAAGATGTCTCTCATAAGTCTGATGGTTTCTGCTTTGCTTTCGGTCCACCTTAACAGTATTTTCAGTTCTTTCGCGCCCTACCTCTATAGGAAGGAAAATGGGAGCTGTTTCAGAAAGTCTATTTTTCATATTTCGCAGTGCCATTTTGACTTAACTTTCATCCTCCTTTATAACTGACAGTGGTCCTCCATTTCAGTTGCCTTTGACACATTAGCATTGAACGTTTTAGCTGCTCTTATGAGAGCTGTTAACTTTCCGTTCAGTACGGAAGTGTCATTAGTGTCACCCAGCTCTATTTTGCAGTTTCACTTTTGATTTAGCACTGATGTTCAGCATGTGCTGCAGATGAGATGCATGGCTTGCTGGGTGTAACCTCAATAAATGGTGTCCCTTTAGCTAAGGTAAACATGGTTGTCAGCCTTCATTATGGGCACTGTCTGCTTTATCTGGTTGCTTTGAATTCGCTATGCAGGTAGGGAAGTAATTTTTTTTCCCCCCTGTGAGTGTAAGGCACTCAGGCTTAATCCTAATAATATCTATTTATTTTAAGATGAAGTGAGCCAAGTGGCATGTTGATGTAATTGAAACAGAAGTATTATTATTGTTATTATTTCTGCATTGAGAATAAGGTGGAGCCACTGCAAAGCAATCTGCCTTGGGTTGTTCCAAAATTACTTTATTTCTCTTCTTCAACGATCAGAACAGGGAACATCTTATCAGTCTAACGTAGACCTATTTTAATAAGACTTTCCAAAATGTCAGTGATTATGAAGCTGAGATTTCATCTTCTTTTTCTGTTTTCTATCTAGAGCAGTATCCAGCATCTGGTAACAGTTTATTTACTGCACCATAATGCTTCTATTTATACTAAGAAAGTGTTGTCAAATATTTTTGCATTTCTTCTCACTAGCTTGCATGTGAACTGCCAAAAATGGTACAAGGCTTGTTTTCTTGTGAACTACTAATTCTCTGAAGAAGCTTGTTCTCCAGCTTTATAAATACTTGTGCAACGTGATGCACTTGTATCCTGAGTATAATCTGGACATGTTTCTGGAGTGGAGGTTTTACTTTGTGAGACAGGGATTCCTGTTCTGCTTGAGTTTCTGGGCTGCAAGTACTTCTATAATTTTGAAGTAACTCTTTCGTATAATTCTTTCTGCACTGTCTGGATGTAAACACACTGTGGTCCCTATGAGGATGGATAGAGTGCGTTGTGATCTGTTGCTTCTCTAAATTGCTTAGAAATTAGATATGAAACCCCAAGAACACAGCTTTTTCCCTATCAAGGTGTAAAGCACTACTTTCACAATGTTTTTACCTTATGTTGATCTACTCTGAGTCATATGTTGGCATTTCCCGCAGAACAGATCATGTCTTAATCATTCCTTGCTAAACTTGTTAGGTATAGATTATATTATAATTATACTCTTGCTCATTGAGTGTAGCAGACCTTTATTTCTTAAAGAATTCAGTCATTTTTCCTCCCGTACCCTTTCCTGGACTCCCTGTTTCTTAAACCAAAACAAATAATCTGCAAGTGCACTTTATCCCAGCTTCTTATATCGACGTTCTTTGAGCTTTACTAATTTTAAGAAAGATTGGAGTGAGAAACTATCTGCGTTATGGCAAAAGAAAATAATTCAGCTGACCAATAAGGGTGGTAGACTTAATTCTCACAAAGGCAGACTTCAGCTTCTCTGTGAAGCATAATCCTTCTAGAAGATAATCATCCCATTAGCTTTTGCATGAGGCTTTGGCCACTACCACGTACGATGGGGAGGGAGGATGGGATGCTGAGCCCCAACACTTAGTGTCTGTTCTGGTAATTCTGAGTCTTTCAGTAAAATGGCAAACTCTTACTAAAAACTTTAATTACATTTGCTGTAGCCTGGCTTCCTAAGGAAATGAGGCTTAAATGCTTCTGCTCTCTCTTATTCCCCTATGACTAATTTTTGCATTTGTTGGCCAATTTCAAACTGCGTTTGTAAGAAAGGTTGGAGTCTCGAAGATAAATCTCCATAAATTCATATACAGAAAGATGTATATATTTGATTGGGAAGATTATATGAGCCTTTTTGTATTTTTAAACCAGTTTCACTGTTGAATGGCATTAACTTGTAGTCTCTGCAGTGAGTTACCTTGGAAAGAGAAGATTTTTGGACTATTTCTGTTAGTCCTGACATCTCGTTATATCCCATTATTCACGTTTTCTGTTATGTTTTGCTTTTTGTTTGGTTTGTTTGATTTAATGGATTGCCATCATGTGTTACAATTTCTCAGGTTTTTTTAGAGTCTGTGTTCTACCAGCCAGGAAGTCAGGGCTGTTACTACCACTTGCAGTAAAAAACAAAGCTTTCCTGCATTTAGCTAATTGTACCAAGCCTGCCTTTATATTAATAACAAAAATTCTTTGTATGTATTGTTTTTTTGCAGATTATCTTTTCGCTACTGTCCACTGTGTAAGAAAGCCTGAAATATTTTGTTTTTTTTTCTTCTACTTTTTCTTTTTGCTATCTTTTCACCTTAGCCTTTCCTAGATGACTTCTAGTCTAGAAGATAGACGGCTATTTCTGCACCACAGTGGGGAACCATGGCCATGGCATGGTTAGATATACCTGAGCTAGATTTAGTCTATCTATTTAGCTAGCTATTAGGAATCTAGCTACGGGGTAACAAAGCAGTGGTTTCTAAGAGTAAAAACAGTAAGTGCAGAGAATTTTTGTGTGCATTCACAAGTGTGCACTCAGAAAATACTTCAAGGATTAGCATACAGATAAATGTGTTTGTGGAGACTATATCTGATGAACGGGATGAAATAGAAGATTCCCGCATACTAGCACTATAACATAATTTCATAATAAAGCCAGATTATGCTTTACAAAGGGATGTATTAGAGATGCGTCTGATATAAACAGTGTTTATGCTCTAATCAGAGTACTTAGTGTGCTTAACGTTTATATTGTCCAGGAATTGAGAGAGGCTAATCCTTCAAAGAGCACAAAAGGAACATAAGATTCTAGTTATTTGCTGTTTCCTCACACAAAGCAGAGGAATATCTAAAAATCTGAGAGGGCAGTGTCCCCGTATCACCGTAGATAGTAAATACTGTGCATTTCTTAGAAATTTAGATCTGTAAATCTACAATCCTGTTGGATGTCGGTAAAACAGAGCCTTAAATATCATGATTGTCAAGAACAACAATCCTCATCTGCAGAAAATGCAAAATATACTGCAGGTTTGCTCTTTCATATCTAGCTCCTGTGCATCTGATGCAAAAAAACACATTACTGGTTCAGCTGCTGCAATCAGCTGTACGTGGCATGTGGAGTAAGGGAGCTGGAAAAAATCCATGGTCCTGCACTGGAATGCAGTAATTGCCAGCTCCTTACTGGGAGGTGGGACCAAATGCGTGAATCTATCACAGCATGAAGCTTAGATCTGCGGAATAACTATGCTGCTCTAGTTATTTCAGATTTCAGATACCCTGGAATAACCTATCAGTTTCTCAAGGAAACTATTTTTATTGGTCTATGAGTATATTGGGAGAGGGAAAAATTAAAATGGATGATGTATTCTGAACTGACTGTAAGAGAATAAGTATTTCCATGGTCAGTTTTCTTGTGAAAACAAGTCTGAAGAAGCTGTAGGTAAAGTAGGTAAGTCAGTAATTTTGAGAAAGATGGAGAAGGACATAAGTGAGTTAGAATATGCTACAGAGAAAATAAGAAAGAGTGGGTGTCTGTGTAGGCAGCTTTGTTGATGGCAAAATGCTACATATTCTTATTTTGCTGTGTGCTTTTTTGTGATGGAGGAATGGATGTTCTGCACAGTTTAAGCCATGTCATTCTGTTTTCTGCTATAACATTATTTTTTTTCATATGGGGAAGGAATCATTAATTTGAGGCTTAGATCTCTTCTTTCGTAGTGGAACTGTACAATGGGAAACTCGTATTTTTGAGAGTTCTTGAATCACACAGACCATTTCTTATTTTTCGTGGTTTATATCACCTGAGATACACCCCACCCTACAGGCGATACAAATGGTGTCATGGGTTCTTTCCTGCAATGGTTGTGCCTTTTTAAATAGAAAAATAAGAACCCTGTTGGTACTGACGAGTTTGATTCTGACCAGAGGTACAGTCTGTGTAACATGGATCCATCATCCATACATCTATCAACTTTATTGCATGTGTTTGGGATTTACACTGGATGTAAGCAACAACTAGTCTTGGCAGAGAGGTTGACTGTAGTAGTTACACTCACTGCGACTGCGACCAATAGCCTTACCTCCGTGCATGGGAAGAGCTGCTGTAGTTTTGTGGGGGTTGAATACATCTATATCCTTCTTTAATCTGCAGTAAAGTCTAAAAATCAGATTATTTTTTTTTCCAGATTTTAGAGTGGCTCATGCCGCAAGTGTTTCTGACTGGTGAAATCTGCCTTGAAAAGTGGTATTTTTAGTGGGTGCTTACATGTGTTTCGATAGCCAAACCATTTTGTGACCTTGGCACCACAGTCCAAAACTTTAGCAATTGAAGAGGTACACAGACCTTCTTTCTGGTATAAAATGAACCCTGTATGCTAGTGAATTAGAATGTGAATAAATTCAGTCTAGTTGTATGGTAGTTCTGAGACTCATTAAACCTGCCTGGGAACATTCATGTCACAAAGCTTCATGTGATCTGTGCCTGCATTGCTAGGACTTCGTTGGCTGTGCTTAATTTTGTCGTCAGTTCAAGGTGAGTTCACGAGCTAAATCCTTCTCATTTGAACTGCTCTAGAACTCAATTATTAGCATTTTGTCAGTAAGCTTCAGTGTTTCTGGGGAGCAGTATTCTTAATCCAGCAATGTTTTTGACTCCCAACTGCATGCGCTCTCTGAGTCTGTTCTGTTTTGGTGGCGGTGGCAGACCTCAGGCCTGGATTAAGTTTTGCAGAAGGAGGACTCTATGTGTAGAAGGCTGTGGAGATCCACAAGTGATTCTGTGTTTGTTTCTGAACCTTAGAGGTGTTGACAGGTCACAGGGGGATCTTCTGTATGCTAACCTGGCAGAACAGAGTTATTGGCTATGTGATTTTGCCAGTATTGAGAATTGCTGTAGATTCTTGATAGACTGACACTTTGGGTGCAGGACAGGCAGCGCACACTCACTGCATCACAGTATCTGGTAGATTTTGGATGCCAAGAAATGGCTGTGCATTTGAAGCAGGGGAATTCTTACAGTGAATATATGCAAAGTTTTCCTTGTTCTTGCAGTGCTGGAATATTCCAGTGAGACAGCTAAAGCAATAAAAGTGGCAGTTACTATTGCCCCATGAGTGATGGTTTAATGAACCTGTAGTTCACTACAAGGTCTGTGAGCCTCCAGTTCAGCATGGGAAAGCCTGTTTTTGGTGCAAGGCTGCAGTTGGTTTCACAGGTGGTGCTCCTGGCTGCTGTGCCAATGAAAAAGGTAGGTTTTGAGACTGTTCTTTCTGAGTCACTCTATCAGTAACCTCTATACCTATAGCTTCCATGTTGCATGGAGCACATAAACAGCAAAGAATAGTGCTGATCTTTTTGTAGATGTCAACTAACCACAGAGTCTTCTTCATGGGCGCCAGCGTGGAAATCCTCAGATGTTGTGTGTTGGGTTCCGAGATCTTTTCTTATCTGTTTTGAGAAAATAGGTTTTTACTTTCTCCAGATAACATATTGGATTGCCTTTCTTCAAGTTTTGAGAACTTTCTTGTTCATTTTTGCTGTGGCTTGTGAAACTATGCTTGGCCCCAAGGTAGTTGGTGGAAATGCTGCATGCCATGTGCATTCAGCTGACTGAAGGTGCTGCGTGCTGACACTATTGAAACGTGATCATGACCATTGCTGTCCTCATTGTAACTTGCGTATGTGCCACCCCAGGGGAAAAAAAAAAACAAAAAAACACCTCACTCTTTTTCCTCATACAAGGCACTGTTGCAGAGATGATAAACATATAAACTTAAAATAAATTTTGGGGATGGTGGGAGTCCACCTGATTGTGCTCTGAATCTGTTGAAGCAAACTGAAGCAAACCTCTTTTCCATATCGGTTTTAACTTGCTATCAACTTGGAAACCTGTAATATGCTGGAGTTTCCTGTCTTGTGACTTTTCTGGGGTAGCACATAAAATTGTATTGCAGACTGGTTAAAGAAAATGTCAAGAGCAGAGAGATGGCATGTAACCCACATGTTGAAATTCCTGGACAAGCCTTCAGTGCTTATTAATAATTTCACCTCTACGGAAAACTGTCAAGTAGTTCTTGGTTTTTTTCCTCTTCTTTTCAGGTAAATATTTTCAGTATGCTCAGCTGAGATGTTATGGCTCATTTACAGCAAAACTGGTTCTCTTCAGAATATGGCCCTGCACACCCACTCACACTTCTCTAACTGCAGATCCTCTGGTTTGTTCCTGCGTTTCTCTCCTTGTCAGCCACATTTCTTCTAGTGCTGCTTCTGTGCCCTTTGAATTAGAACCGGTTGTACAAGACCAAATGCTCTCTAGCCTGACATCCCTTTACAGAGACTTCATCCCATCCATTATGGAGTTTTCATCTCTGCAGAGATTTTTAAAGCATAGAATCATTTAGGTTGGAAAAGACCTTTAAGATCATCAAGTCCAGCCGTAAACCTAACACTGCCAAGTCCAGCACTAAACTGTGTCCCTAAGTGCCACGTCAACATGTCTTTTGTGACTCAATCCCTTTCCTGGGCAGCCTGCTCCAGTGCTTGATAACCCTTTCGGTGAAGAATTTTTTTCCTAATATCCAATCTAAACCTCCCCTGGCGCAACCTGAGGCCATTTCCCGGCGTATCCCAGCTTCATCATCTGTGCTGCATCAAAGCTTATTAAGCACATTGGAGAAATAGGTACTGCGATTCTCTGGTCAGCTAGTATCATTCTGCATTGCTCTATCTAGGGTTGTTTGACTTAGATGAGCAGGGTGTTGGCGAAATGGTGCCAACCGTGTGGCTGAAGACTTATGTGCTGTTTAAATCTGCATAAACTAATAAATAGCTGAACCCAAGAGGAACACAGGAAACACAGGCTTATAGAGCTGTAGAGTGGCACTAAAGACTGTCAGTCCTTGGTACTGTCGTCTGGGCTTCAAACTGGATTGGTTGGTACCTAGGCAGATGTGAACATGACTCTTTAAGCTATAACCACAGCAAGCTGAAGTTTAAAGCCAGCTCTAGACTTGAGATGTCTTTTGTGCAGGCTGTTAGTAGTGTTTGTGCTAATAAACAGCTTGCAGTGCAGTGAGAAATACTGGTCTCAGTGGGACTGTAAGGTTAAAGTAATGTTTTGGTTTTTAGCAATTTACAATTTCAAGCAAATCAATTAAATGTCAAAGCTTCATTACTTAAGTAGTTCAATTAAATTTTGTACTTTCTCTGGTTTTGCAATGCTGGAATAGACTGGCAAATGCTGTGGTGTTTGTGTTCAAAGAAACGTAAACAAATACTGTTTTTTATTGCAAGAAAAGAAAATTTTTATAGCGTTTCTAATAATGTTGGGTTGCCTTAACCTGCAAGCTGTGGCTAGACTTGTATTGTGATTTTGCGTTGGGTATGCCTGTAGCGACACTACGCAGTACATTACAGAACTGATGCTTATATTGCTGCAACTAACAAAGAGACAATCTGCAAGCGGGATCAGAATTTGACTCTGCTTCTGTTCCTAAGTATATGTGTGGGGAATAATAGTCTCTGTACAGAGATTTATTTCATCTTTTAATGTCAGAGGAGTTTGATCTGTGATGGAATCTGTGATTGGAATACTTGCTGTGGAAGTATGTCAAGGAGACAAAACTAACATCCTGTTCCTGATAATGCAGAAAGCAGAGCTGTCAAAGCTGGTGGTTGTTTAGTTATCCTTCTGCCTATTCACATGGCAGAAAAGGAATAAATTCTTTTGTCATCCTTCTACATGAGATACTGAGCCAGAAGGAGAATGCCACGTTCATAATGTTGATCTGTATGTAAGTTGGAGCTCTGAGCTTTGCATTTCTTAATGCTACTAAAACTCATTCTATTTTTCATAAGTAGTATTTATATTCTGATATTTCCTGTCTCTGTACAATAATCTGCCTATTATTTCATACTCAGTTGCTCTTCCTCCTTTTCCTGCATAGCGTGATTTCTCAGTTATTGAAGTTTTCTTCCTCCTTTATTCATGAAGCACCTAAGCCTTCTGTGTAACTTGAATTTCAGCCTTTTTGTGGTATCTGTTTCATTCCATATTTCCTTTTTACATAATTACTTCTTTTCTTCCATTGAGATTATCTGTTTCTGTAGTATGCAGTATACATTTCAGTCTGCACAGATCATCTGTGTGTGCATTTGTGTAATATACTTTTCTTAATATTCATGATGTCTTGATATTATGAATTTTTACTCATAAATGTTCATATCAGATTCAAATCTGCCTGTATAATGCCAAATAAACACGTTATAGTAAGTTTTATTGTGCTAAACATGGGATTTATCGTTCTGAATATCAGCTTTCTGAACATCAGCTTTCTACTGGAGGATGGCATGGTGTTGGATGAATTTACGTTTACAGACAAAGTGTTTTTGTTTAATGAGATTTTTCTGAATTGCCCTTACACTAAGAAAAGTGACCTTTTTGTCTTTCTTCTTAATAACAAGCTACTTATTTTCTAATTCATGATTTTGCTTTTGGTTATCATCAGGGCTCACTACTCCTTTTTTTTTCCTTTTTCAGTGAGTGTAACCACCCTTGCAAATTTTAAATATGTTATAAATTTATTATTCAGAGTTTGAGGCTCATTCCATGTGCTGAGTCATTGTTTAATCCACTGATTGTATTGTTCGCTGCTTGGACATACAGATTAGCTTTCTTCAGCTTGGGAAGGATGCTAAAGATCAGTCTTGGAGTTTATCAAAGCAACATTTATCAAAAATGGTATTTAGACTTCCCTCCTCTTTCTTTGACTTAGGTGAATGGTTCTCGTGAGAGAGTTCACTGTCTGGCCCGTGCTGTGCGATTGATCCTAATGACTGGGTATGGAACGGGATTCACGTCTCCCTCTCTCCCAGACTGAGCTGCATTGATGTGTTTCATGGGAACAACCAAGCCAATACTGAAAGTACTGGTAGATTAGAGACAATGTTCAATATCACAACTTTTGAGATACTTTCAGTCCTTCAAATTTAAAAAAGAAAACTAGTAGTTAAATCGGACAGTGTTTGAATGTAACAGGTGAATTGTTGAATATGGAGGGAAACAGAAAGGAATTATCTTCTGCTTACTTTCCATGTTTCTTTTCTACTTTGGCAAAGGGCAGCTTTCCATGTTTCAGATCGTAGCTTAAGGCAAGAAAATCTTGGCAACAAAAACCATCACAGAAAGTTTGGATCTCAGGCAGGTTGCATTACACGAGATGTTTATGTTGCCTTCTCATGGTGCAGAAACAGTGCCTTAATTGATAGGTGCACCACATGGTGGAAAAGATAATGGGATTCGCATTCTGTCTCATTCCCATCACAGAATAAAATCTCTGATCTGTTTGTATGTGATAGTTAAACAAGCTAAGGGCTCAGATTGCCAGTCATCAAATCTGCTGTTCTCTTCCCTTCTTCCCATAAGCTTTGTATTCCTCTTTTGCTAAAATAGGTCATTATTTTTTTTCCTGTCATCATGTTTTGTGATAAATATACTTAAGTAAAATAAATGTAAACTTTTTTTTTTCTTTGAGGCACCTCATTGTTTCTTTTGTGAACAGCTAAATTAGTGGAAGAACTTTCCACTGGACTATAGCCTTAGCTTTGCAGGGAAATAATTAGCATTTGAAGCCAAGATACTATGTTTATGGTCTATTGCTTTGTTTGGCTTTGGGAATGCTGTTTCTCCATTC
>NW_009649619.1:3693306-3757367 GCF_000708025.1 Charadrius vociferus
ATCTGTTGACCTGATAAAGCAACAGAGAAAGGCATCCTAGTGCCCCAGAGACAATATGATGATCTGAAACTACAGCTCTTTAAACTGCATTTTTAGTGCTTTACCTGTATACACAGTATCAGTAGACACAGTGTAAAGAAAGCAACTAGTGTCACTGAAATTCCAGCTACTTTTAAGATATATAATTTTTTTGCATTATGATCATTTATTGATACGATCTTCAAACTAACAACCCTTTAAATATAGTCAAATCTAGAAACAACAGGTACTGAAGGGTGTGATGCAATGCCAAATTGTAATTATGAATTCTGAATTTTTTCTTTGGTTTGTAGTTGGGTCTTTTTGTTATTCCTGTCTTTGTTTCTTACATCGCTGTTTTACATTTCATGCTGTGCTTGATTTCAAACAGTGCTATGATTGTGTTTAGCAAGGTGTTTGCTGTGGGTGACTTGAGTCAAAAAGCATGTTCTGAAAAGCTTCATCCTTTTCCCTGTTCTGTTTTACCATGTATAATCTTAATGTGCTGCTTTTTCTGTACACCTTTTGTGACTACAGCTGTCTTTCAGCATGAAGGAGTGAACTAAACTCCTTTTAGAATTTCATTAATGCCACTTTTGATCAGCTGGCAGATGTTACCGAGTGACCGACGCTCACCCTGGCCCCTGCTGATCCCCAAGTGCCATATGTGTCTGCCAGACAGGTGGCTGAGTGCAGGACTCTCCGCTGGGGAAGCCCGACTCTCAGTGGATCCTCTCGAAAAGATGAAGACATTTCTAAGGTGGATGAGCATCCTTGTCTGGAGATTTTTAAAGCAAAAAGAGGCCGCTGTGATAATAACTCACGTTAACATATAATTTGAGAGCTAAAGCATCTTTCAGTAATTTCTGCGTGTGTTCATTAAATTGTAAATGTAGGCATCTAGTCTCTCTGTGAATGCTCTAGTGTCAAAGAACTTACCAATTTCTTTACTTACCTAATTCCATTGACTGCTTATTCCCCCACCTCAAGAACGTCTTCTTAGTAACACTGTGACTATGGCTATAGAGCGAATATAATACAAATAAAAATAAACCTTCTGTGTTACAAGTATGAGTTAAATTAGGCACAAGTTTATTTTTAGGTTGCTGATTATATTGATGATCAACAAGAGGGTTCTTTGTGCCGTGCAGCAATTTTTACAATGAAACTGTACTCTCATCATTGTGTTGACATGAAAGAGCAGGGAACTTGCTGGCAGGCATATCTGGGTTAGGCTGCAGTAACTCATTAGAAGCTCCTAAAGCAGGATTACATAAATGGGACCCTATCTTCTCAGGTTAAATATAGTTCTGTAGTTTAATCTAATATGTGGCTACCGTAAAGTCAGCCTATATTGACTGACAGTAGTAGTCTGATTTGCTCACCTTTTCAGAGCTATGCTTAAAAACAAAGCAATGAAAACAGAAATAAAATTCATAGGTGAATCTTCCATGGAATCTATTGTGAGTTTATTATTGCTATTTAGGGTGGGGTGGTCTTTTTTGAATGAAAATATTAATTAACTAGGCAGTTTGGAATAAACTGGAAATATATACAGCATACTTTTCATTAATCTTAAAAAAAAAAGTTTTTTCTTTAATGCAGTTATAAAAATAATTTCTTACTTTTTCTGGTTTAGGCTATAATCTTGAAGTATGCTTCAGCAAAAGTACAGATAACGCTAGCTATATAAATCTACCAAATAAAATACATAATTTTGCAATATATCACAATCACAAAGAGAGTAAAAGAAATGTATCTGAGGTAAAGGAATTAATAGATTCTCTTGGCCTCTTTTTTAGAACTGCTAAATTTCCATTAAAATTATGAACTGAGTCATGGACTTCTAGAAGCAGTGTTCCTTAGTAAGATGTTGAATATTATTTTATTTTATATTACTACTCCATAAACACTTAACTCCTTGTATCGTTATTTATAAGCAGCATTTTCTAGGGACATTATTCATCAGCTTCTGGTTTCCATTCAAAAGGTTAGAAAAAACCCCAAACAAAACAAAACCCACAAATGCCCTTTTCCTAACATGAGAGTTCAGGTAGGTTTTAAACAGCTTTATTTATCAGTTTCTCTGTAAGGCCTCACCTTGACCTGCAGTCAAAAATGACCTATTTTTTCATATAGTTGGCAGGATGCGTAATTGTTATTGTGTTTACATGGTCCTGTATATATTATTGGTTATAGACAGCAGTCAGATAGGTTGAAAAGATTCTTGCGGGTGCCTTGATTTAACTTTCTGTTCTTAAGGAGACTGTTGTTGGGACTGTGAGGTTCATTCTGACGGCATCAGTACCGATTAGCTGTTGGGTCAGCAGCACCCCTTTTGACAGTGCTGAATTCTTCAACTTCTGTCTGTTACCTCATGAGTTGCATTTCTTAGCGTAGCGTTGCTTTTTACCTGTGAATATGTGGGGACACACCAGAGGTAAAGTTATGTTCAGTTCCAAATATGAAGTCAGTGCCACATCTGCTAGAGGTGCATATGCACGTCTAGAAATGAGCATGGTTTGGCATGACTGAAAGCCTTAGCTGAAAACATGAAGAGCAGAATTCATTTTCATAATGCCTGTTAATTTTTTCTCAGGTAAGCTTGTATGAGTCATGCCATGCCCACCAAGTGCAGTCCAGTTATAAGTTCAAGTTACAGTAGTAAACTTGGGTGTTTTTTTTAAAAAAAACACCCTGTGAGTCGCTGGGGATCTCAGTCCTTGTATTAATTCACTGCATGCAGTAAATTTGCTGGGGTTTATATGTTCTTGCATTGTAAACAGAGGGTTTACATTAGCAAGTTAGTGAGGGTTTACATACAGAGGTTTACATACAGGGTTTACATACAGGGTTCTTTGCATAGGGTTTACATACAGAGGGTTTACATTAGCAAGTTAGTGAGGACATAAAAATAATTAATTTCACACTCTTCACTTTACTAATTAAAAGGAAATTATTTATTGACCTTAAGTCTTAATTTTAAAGACTAGGAGCTGCAGAAGACATATTTGGTATATGTAGAGCAAACCCAGTTCTCACTGGAATATTTCCATTAGAAACACCTCACTGTTTTTAGGACAATCTTCTAAAGACAGAGATAAAGTTGTTCTTGTGTCATGGATTGGAAATGTAAAAGCAAGGGCTCAGTTCCCAAAATGTAAATAATGTGATTAAAAGCCAATAGTAAGACTGCTGCTTGTTAGCTTAAACATTGCTTGTAAGTTGGGCAGTGTTGCAGTTTTTCACTCTCTTCCCCACATCATGTGGGACAAATTTTTCACTGAGAAATGCTTTCAGGGTACTCCAGGGTTTTTCTGCTGGAAGGAAGCTGAGACATCTTGGAACAATAATAAGAAAACATGCTTTTTTGCTAAATGACAATATGAATTTAGTACTTGAGACCAAGTGCACCTTGATACAAAGTATTCTCAATGGAACTTTCCTAAATAGAGTATTTGATATCAGAACTGGAGAAAATGTTTCTTTTAACACTTGTATGGGACAAATAGACTTGGTTATTACAACAGATTCTATTTCCATTGACTTTAAACTGTTTTTTTTAAACCTCATCTGTAAGGCAAAAAAACCAAAATAAACCTGAAAACATGGAAAGGTTTTATTTTTGAAATTTTTTTTTTTTACAAACACTTTTTATTTAAAATAGATTTCCTTAATTTTTCTTTTTTTTTGCCAGACACAGAGCAGCATTTGGGATGGACTTGCGAAAAATCACGTATTCACCTAGTTAACTGGGACATAAATTTTAAAAAAATCTGGGCTTTTTGTTTGCTTCTCAGAAAAGTATCTTCTCAGACAGCATCTGAAAATTCAGATAATACTTCCTTTGCTTCCTCTTGAATTTTAGTTCTTTGGAACAAGGACTACCCTGTACTATTAATTCTAGCTTTGTTGTCAAGGCAATAAATGTGATAATGCATCCAGTATGTTCTAGCATGTGTTGGAAGTATTGTAGACAGGCGACATATGCTTTAACAAGATGTGGCTTTGCTAGTTTGAGTCTGTCTATCCCTGAGCTTTTTATCTGTACCAGCTTAGGTGATGTTACAGATGATGTTTTTTTTTTCACCTGGACAAGACTCTTACAATACTCTAACAGCTTTGGTTTTCATCCCTAGATAAAGACAGCATGTTTATGTGACAGGCAGTCCCATTTTCAGCTTGTTCTCTGAGCATTTCTGACATTCCAAGTAATAATAATCATTAATGCTGTTAATAAACTACTTTGTCCAGATTAACTTTGAAATTGATTGCTTTTCAACTCATACAGTAACTGATGCTCCCCTTAGAGTATTTGGGCATATGTTTAATACTTTGATAGATGCTCTAGAAATAAGCAGCATAATAAAATTAGTTTCACACAAATTTTTATTTTGGAGTATGTGAATGAACTCAAATTGCCCTCTATAGTCTGTAAGGAATTCAACATCTCTCTTGCCAAGAAGGTATTTTGCAGGTGTTACTATAAAAATAACTTCTATCAGAAGTCACTTCATCCAATTTATATTTTAAATTACTTACAGTACAAGATTTGCAAGAAGTGCAATGCATGGCTTAGTAATAGGGATGCAAATTCACAAAATTCATATTTAAGTCAGAAAATGTGAAGAGGAGCTGTAAGAGAGAGGATTGTAAGGCCAGCAGCGACAGGGTAGCTGTATTTCCGTCTGGAATTTCCCAGGCAGAAGAATGTGCAGATGTACTGCATTGAATTGCTATTGCATGCCCTGGGTGGTTACTAAATGCATCAGATTTACTGTTCATGGGCAGTAACTTCTATCTTCTTAGAAGTCTTGGCTTGCTCACTGTGCATCACGTATGTACAGTGATTGAGTCCAGATTTTTTTTTTTTTTTTCCAAATACTATTGGCAAGTATACAAATTCTTTCTAGGCAGGAAAAGTGAAAATGTTCAGGTAAAATCCGGGTCATTGCTGCCTTGCATTGTGTTTTATATCTCTAGCTCTGAATGGTCCTTGCTTTGAGACAGCCCTTCTCTAGTGCTTTGTGCATACTGTTCATATGGGTGTCTTGCTCTTGATAGTAATTCCGCAATTAGAATTACACTGAATTGGAGCACTTATTGACAGCACTTTATTAATGTAAAATAAATTTTATTTATCTATTTAGTTATTTATCCCTCTTTTTAGATCATGTGAATGTAAATAGCACCTGTGTACATCTCTTTATCTAAGTTTTTTGCTAAGGTGGCTGCTCAAAAGCCCTCAAAGTGTTGCTCCATTTTATTTTCTGAAGACGGGTTCTGTAATATTTGTAAATACACTGGGTCAGTGGGCATGATTGCATCGTGGCCTGAATATCAATTTGGTTTCCCATCATCTGGAACCAAGCAGGATACTTTTTTGGTTAAAATTCCCAGATCGTAGTGACTTTATCAGGCCAGAGAGGAAGAAAAGAAAAGCAATGTTACAGCAGGTACGTAGACCTTTGATTTGTCTAAAAGTATGGGTGACAAGAAGAGCAGCAACTGAGATGTTTAATGGGTTTAACACTGTGTATGCTACCTTTGTAGCATGCTGTCATTGTTCGGTAACTTCCAATGTGTTTTTGCTGAACTGCTGACTAATGGGTTTGCACCAGTGGAGTGTGTTTCTCCATCATCATTCTGAATTCCTTCTTCCCTCTGCTATGGTTCCTTTTTTTATGATGCTTTGCAAAATATAACATCCTTTCTTTTCTGTGTTGCTTTTAATTCTTGAAGTTCCATGTAGGTTCATGAAGTTCTCTGAGTAAGAAGTTAGGAGAAACGCTATTGTATATGCATGCTCTGTTCTTTACATTCTCTGAGTTGGCACCTATGGCCACTGTTTGAGGCAGGACACTGTGCTAGATGGGGCTGAACCCATCTGAACTGGTATGGTGGTTCTTGGCCACCCATGATTCTTCAGTCTTAGTGTAGCGCTTAGGACAAAGTACCTATACATCTTGGCTATAGTTGTTATGCAACTTCATAGTTGATTTTAGTGGAGTTACATAACTACAAGAATAAATGAAACAAATTAAAATTCAGTTACAAGGTGGAAAAGGAGACAGCAGTCCATGCTATAATAATAACAACAACAACAACAATAATAAACTTTATAAAGAAGTTGAGGGATTGCGCGGGAGACCTACAGATAGGAAGAGCACAAAGGAAAGACTTATTTTTATCTTTTTCATAAGGAAGTAGTTATATCCAATGAGCTGAAAGAGTTTTCTTTGTATATACTCAAGGATGACAGTGAATTAGATCCGCTTTAATGAGCATGGCAATATAGTCTTCGTGTATGACACAGTCACTTGGCAAGACTAATCTGATCTGGGCTGGCGTAAGCAGATGATTGCATTTTTGTTGAATTAACCAAAATAGATGATGGGAATGACAGCATAGTGCTGTAACTTCCAAACAGCTGAACTGGAAGGCTTTTACTTTGGGATTTTAAATATGGAATTATAATTGTCACTTTATAATTTTGCCTTCTCCTGACATAGCAGACAGCCCCATGTTAATATCTGGAGCCTAGGTACTGTTGTATAATTTGATTTTGCTTTCTGTGCTAAGCTATCCTTTTACTGTGAAATATTAGCTTAATTGTGAAGAGTGAGGTGGTTTTGCTACATGGTAGGGTTTGCATCTGACATCTAACGTTCTCAGCTTTCTCGCAATAAATGCTGCTTGCTTAAGAATAAAATTGTGGGAACTGCTTAAGGTTGAATAAGTGAAAGTGGAGAGACATTGGTAATACTGTGTCCAGTTCTGGGCTCCCCAGTTCAAGAAGCACAGGGAACTGCTGGAGAGGGTCCAGCAAAGGGCTACGAAGATGATTAGGGGATTGGAACATCTTGCTTATGAGGAAAGGCTGAGGGACTTGGGTCTTTTTAGTATGGAGAAAAGAAGACTGAGGGGGGATCTTATTAATGCTTACAAATACTTAAAGGGAGGGTGCCAGGGGGATGGGAGCAGTCTTTTTTCAGTGGTGCCCAGCGATACGACAAGAGGTGATGGGTACAAACTTGAACATAGGAAGTTCCATCTTAACATGAGGAAGAACTTCTTTACTTTGAGGGTGGCAGAGCACTGGAACAGGCTGCCCAGAGAGGTTGTGGAGTCTCCCACTCTGGAGACGTTCAAAACCCGCCTGGACGCTGTCCTGTGCAACCTGTTGTAGGTGACCCTGCTCTGGCGGGGGGGTTGGACTAGATGATCTCCAGAGGTCCCTTCCAACCCTGACCATTCTGTGATTCTGTAATAATCCTTTACCTTTCATTGGTTCTATTTTCAGGAGGTAAATTAAATAAAAAATATTGTATAGATGTCATATTTCTTTGCTTGAAAATATATTAAATTTCCCAGTAAGAATGCCAAGATAAATATTCGGTTTTTGGGAACAACTACTGCCTTATTTTTATAATGCCCCTTTGCTTCACAAAGTTTTTTCCTGATAGTTCCCAGCAAGAGAGACGTCTACAAAAAACCCAATTCACAAGAAGTTTTACTTAGTATCTGAACAAATACACACTATTACAAGGCGGTTTTTTTTACTCTTTGTAATTAAAACAATTTTTTCTTCCTATGGAGTACTACACCATTGCTCATAAGCTGCTTTCAGTATCTCATCGGTTCAGCTGCTGACGTCCGTGCCCTGCCCCGTGCTCTCAAGTGACAGCTTCCCGTTGTCTCGCCGTTCCCAGAGAAGGAAACCATCTCATAGTAATGTTCTGATTTGGATCTCTTGGTTTATCTCTTCAGAAAGATATTAAATCAACCAAGTTTAATTTTTTAAAGGTCTCTTTCCAAGACACAACTCGTACCTGGCCTATGTTACTTAGGCCTAGCGTCTGCCTATTTCTGTCATTATTGTATCATATCATATCAAATCATATCATAGATTTTGCAAATGTCCCTTTAGTTTTCCATGATTGTACAAAGGTCTTGCAGATACTGGAACGTCCAACAATCCGTGCAGAATATTGTCCAGTGCCCAAACAAATTAGATTGTTCCTTTTCCTTTAATCTCTCCTCTTTCTAGAATTCTCTGCGGCATTTCTAATAAAGGGCTCAAAGTCCAATAAACGGGAATTCCTGCAACTTTCTGTTGCAGACGATTTAAAAATCCATTATTTGCCAAATGCACCATTTAGTGCAAATATAAAGGGAGGAGCATGCAGATGTTTAGAAATGTTTTGGAACAGGTTAAAGGGTCTTAATTTCTTCCTTCAAACAAAAATGATGAGTAGAAAATGCCACTACGTTTAGGCAGGAACTGTATATAAAAGCAGCTGTCATTATCAGTCCTTGGGTCTGTTTGCAACAAGTTGTACAGTAGAATCTGTTGGATTTATCTTTATTTTTTACAGCTATGTCTAATTTCATATCGCCAGCCAGATCAGCACAGATATTTAATTTATAAATAGATAGAAAAAGCGATCACATCTATTTGACTATGTGTTTTTAAATTTAAAAAAAATCAAATGGGTTGTAGGACATTAAAATCTCATTAGATATTTAATAGACAGCAGTGTATGAAGAAGCTGGAAGTGGGCTTGCAATACAGTTTAGGCCATAATTTCATAAATGTTTTGAAAGCCAACACTGTGATTGAAAGAGGTTTTCCAGCTCTCCCGCCATGCCCAGCTGCTTTTTCCTCTGCCAACCTCTCCTTTGAGCTGGCTCCAGCATTTTTCAGATTGTGAGATGAATTGGCTCGGAGAGAGTGATAAAGGTTGAGGATATCAAGAAAGGAAAATAGCTCACTTTTAGCTTGGATTGGTTCTCTCTTTTGGCTCACCATAACTGTGCTGGCTCCAGGTAGTGACAGAATTACTTTTTTTTTTTTAAGATTTACATTGGCTCAAAGTGTTCATGAAACTACAGCCTTAACTGCGGCATGCTGCAGGGAGGGAATGAGCACTCTCACTGTGTGCCCTTCTAGGGGTTGCCCCTGATATCACTGACTAGAAACTTCTCTCTGGATGATGTTTGCTTCAGGTACATGCCTCAGCACTCAGCTTCTGTGTCCTATTCCTCTGCTTGTTTCTGGTGTTCCTCAAGACCATTTTCCCCAAGAGCAACAGGTTGATAACTGACTTAAATCACTGATGCTCCACAGCAGCCTTTGCTGAAGTTTAATCGCTTTCGCTCCTTCTGTGCTGAATTCGGCACAGCTCAGGCAGTGCCTGCTTCTGCAAAGCTGTGAGCAGTGGAAGGGCGTTGGGGTGGCTCAGTGTCTGCAGGCTGCAGCAACAGCATCAAGTTATACAGCCATCAGTAGGTGCTAGTCTGGGGAGGCTATAGGGAGGGGCTGTATACACAAATGCATTGAATTGCCCAGATCTAAAGGTGCAGTTCTCAAAATGTCTGCATAGCAACTTCCACTCTGTATGTGTCTGTGTTTCTAAAAGCAAACGTCGTGTGTGTCTGCAGCTCAGCTTTTGCCTTTTTCAAACTTAATGCAGATTTTTTCATTGCTAAACCAGTCACTGTTCACTAATGTTTCAAGTAATTTGTGTCCCCAAAAGGGACCAAGGCAGTAGGTGCATCATGCTAACATACACTGGTAAATGGTGTGTGTCTCAGAAAATGTGATTACTGGAATTTTTGTTCAGAAGTACAATTAGAGGGAGAGTTAGGGTCCTTTTCTGTGGATCTAGAAGTCTTTTGTTCAAATCAGAAGCAATCCTAATACAAAATATTACAGGATGCCAGTTCCCTATTGAAACTAGGGCACTTCGTATAAAATAATTAAAGATTTATTGGTCCTTAGGGAAGGACCTATGTCTCTAGACTAATGTTTGGGTCACTTAGTGGAGAATAATGAATCACTCCTTTGCTGGGCAAATATTGTCATCATTATAATTGTGTGAAGGGCTGTTACAACACACTCTTCCAATTGAATCCTAAAGATAAAATTGACACTTGCTTCATTTTTGAAGGAAGGGGAATGGGGAATTGAATTACAAAAGAAGGTTTAGAGCCGTATTAAGTGGAGATGCTTGTCTCAGGAAATCTTGTTGTCAGAAACACAGCTTATTGCCCGTCTTCTGCTGAGGATGGTAGAGAGAGGGAAAAGTGAACTATCCCATTTATTGTAGAGGGAGAGGAAGGGCCAAAGACTGGATATTCCACTCCCCTTAAGTGATCAGCATCTGAATTGTGCATTTTGTAATGCTGCAATTGCCAAACCCCTCTGTGGATCTACCCCAAAATCATTAACTAAAAATGATGTAACACAATCACTGATAACACATGGTGCAGCTCCCAGCAGTTCAGAGTGCTGCCATCTCAAATACTCAGAATAACCTTGAAACTTAGAGCTGTGTCTGTTTTTTTCCCTTCTCAGTAGCAGCTTCTGGACAGAGCTGGAAACACTGTTTATCTCTGAAAGCAGCTTAAGTGACGGTAACTTGAATGCTGGGAATATTGATGACCAGGGATATTTGTTCGCTTTTGGCTGATCTTAACGCGCTGGGCAACTGGAATGGCAGAGCCACAACTAGAAAACAGCATGAGTAACATCAAAGAACAGTGAAAAGTTTAATGGCAGCTTCTTTATCAAGTGCTCCCAGTTCATTCATTAATTCGTTATTCCTAATGAACAGTTTCATATTAACCAGATTTAAAACAATGGTCTGCTAGCGGACAGCAGTGGGTGGTGGTTCTCAACTGCAGCAAAAAGTGACTTGGTATTGGCTTGTCTCAAGGTAAAAGGTCATGAGTCTAAAACAAAATCATCAAAAAAAACAGATAAAGAACTGTAGCATCCTTACATAGTAAGAATGAGACCTAATTTAGCCCAAATGTCAGACCCTGACACTCATATGGCAGTGAACCCACCATGACTGTTTTACCTGTGTAGTCTCCTGGTCCCAGTAGTAAAGTGTCTCGGCAAAGGACAGCAGCCTCTTAAATTGTGTATCTCAGGGGTTCAGCAAGTTAGATAAAGCGGTGTAACAATGACTGTCTAAAAGAGGACTTCATGCTATCATGTGCTGCAAAGTTTTCTTATTAGCCCTGAACAGTGAAGCAATTAATGGGGTTTTTTGGTACCTAGTTTTAAATTAATACAGGTAATACCTATGTACCAGTATCAAATATTTTCTCTGCATACATGAAACAATATGTTTTAGGATTGCTTTGGAGGGCTTTTTTTTCCTCTAGTGGGAACATCTCACCTTTTTACCTGCAAAGCTATTTGCCCCAAGTGATTTGAGTAACTGATTTGAATTAACTTTCTGAAATGCAGAAAAAACAGTAAATGTAATTCTTTCCAGCTCTCCCCCAAAATGACACTAAAATAGATTCTCTGTACCTATAAATGTATCAGTTTCTGGTATTCTGGCATTCTTTTGCTTTGAAGCCCTGTACTCACTTCACTTCTATCCTGCCGTAATCATTCTGTCATTGCCTTTCTTTTCTGCAAATATTATAAACTTAGTGGAGTAATGGGGAGGGCAGACAAGATGATTGAATTTTCATTTTCAATTGTGTGTATATAATACGGGTCACCTCTTCCGAGAGGGTTTGTATACTGAAATAACTTTTTCTTTTCTAAAAAATTTCTGTTATTTCAAGTGAAGCAATTTCGTAATCACTGGTTGGGAATTCTGTTTGTACTCTAATCTGTTTCTAAAGTAGGCAGAATAAGAAGAAACACCAGTTACATAAATACGCAACTGTAGATGGTAAGACTTTACAGTCACCAGATATGCTAAAGATGATGCTTTGTCATGAGGAGGAGCAGTATAAATAGACTCCTAAATAACTCTTCTCGTAGAATAAGTGTAACACTATTGTAATTAATTTGAACTTCAGAAATATTTTTGTTTTTACCGTGTCATGATAATATTGTATCATTACATAGTTTTCCCATCTTACTCTGATGTAATATAAAATTAAAATGCATTATTTAGTGATATACAATTCTTCTCCTTCCTCCTCTTGAATATATCTTCAAGTAGCCAGGTAGCTTGCAGAGTAGTGGTAGGTAGAAGCGATGCTGTGATATCTGGTGCAGGCAACTGAGTGTCTTCAGGTTCCATCTGAAAATAAGGCAGAACTTGCAAGTCAATGCCTGTAGCTGGGAATGCCCTACGAAGTCAGGACATCCCTCATAAACTGGCACATCTAGTTATGCAAGGCCCTCTTGATATTTTGCGTGGTCAGTAAGGCAAAACCTGTTCTGTTTCTGTCAATGCACCACAGCAAAACAGACTTTCTGCAGGATGATAAAGGACAGATTTTTAATACTATTTGACACAATGGCTTTAACTCTGTTGCTGAAGGAATAAAAAAATACATATTTTTTTTAATTCAAAACCACATTATCATGTAGCAGGACTTCATTTAAACATGGAAGATTAAATCACGTTACTTCTTATACTACTCATTCATCTGTTTGGAAAATTGTTATTTTGATTTGAAGAGCTGCCAAGAGTAAGTTCTTGGCTGTGGGTCATGAATATATAAATTTTTATCCTTTAGTGCTAAATTTTACTCTCCTTCTACACCTAAAGTCATACAGAGAGTATCTTCTGCTGTGATGACTTTCTGCCAGAGTAATAAGCTCTCAGGCATTATGAACAGATACATAGTTGATACATTTTAAAAATTACTGAAGAACACCATACTCTGACTATTCTTGTGGATTATTAGAACATTGATGAATACTATAGTTTATAAGGAAGAAGCAGAAAAATGAGGATGTATTTTGTTCTGTAGTTTACTTGAGTTTGAAGGACAGTTTTTGCAAATATACCAACTGATAGTACATTTTGAGGTAGTGAAGCATTTTAGGTAAGTTGTGTAGCACTTCTATTTCATAACACAAAAATTTCGTAGTGATTTTAGAAGTTGGCTGTAGAAGGTCAATGAAAACTTCTTCATTTTATCATTATGAGAAATAAATATACATATAGATTTGTTAAGCCATTTCATAAAAGGGGTAATAGTTCTAAATGAAAAGAGTGTAGATTCAGACTGATACAAGGAAGATATTTTCTCCAAATACATTGTTCTTGAAGTATCCTGTTAATTCAGATAATTTTATAACCTGATCACCTGACTATCATCACAGTGTTTTGCTGACAGATTCCTAAGCTGGTTAGTCACCTTGCAGATGGGACAGCCAGATCTAAAGTTGTCATTTTCTAGAAATGCAGAAGGGTTGCTCTCTTTCTCAAATAGTGCTGCAGGTGAAATGAAGTCTAGCTCTGTTTAAAAATAGCAAAACCCAGCTGCTCTCAGTTTCCTCTATGAATTATTAGGGTTCTCAATTACACTTATTTTGTTATTTACAGGGTAAAGTGCTACTGTAGAAATTAATAGCAAAGTTTTTAGTGTTCTTAATGGAGCCAGGAAATTAACAAAATTATTCAAATCATGATCTCTATACTGTCCAAACGCAGCAGCATAACCTGAATAGAAAATAGTATCTTCAATAGTCTCTTCCTCCTATCTGTATTATGTGTATCTGTAAGAAAATTTGAAATTAAAATAAAAAACATTGTGAATCAAGTGTCTGGTTTTTAAATATAATTTGCTGTAGGAATTCAGTTACTTTTTGTAATTACCAGTGTGATTTTATGTGGCAAAGGACTGTTTTTCACTTCCCTCTGAAACTTTTTAGTTAGGAAGCATTTCTTTTTCTTTTTAAAGGATACATTTGACAAGAAAAAAATCACTTTAGAGAAATATTCTGTTGTAATTCTGCTTTTATAACCTATTACCATTTAAGTGTTTTGTTTTTTACAATCAAGATATTTCTCATGCATACTTTCTTTTTTACTCCTCCTGCACTTTAAAAGCATTAGTATGAATTATGTCCTATTGGAATACCAATGAAGGCTTTTTGGGGAAGGAAGGTTGTAGGGTGCGGCAGGAGTCCACTCTACATCTCAGCTTCTATGCTGGTGTTCAAGAATGGGTTGCTATAGAAGCGTGTGTTGTTTTTGTAGTA
Organism: Charadrius vociferus; assembly: GCF_000708025.1. Lineage (NCBI taxonomy): Eukaryota > Metazoa > Chordata > Aves > Charadriiformes > Charadriidae > Charadrius > Charadrius vociferus. Next base: position 3,707,300 of record NW_009649619.1, read on the forward strand.
CTAAGGCATTGATAGAATTTTATGCTAGTGGTCTCAGTTTATTTTTGAGAAGGTTAAGAAAGGCTGGATGGACATGATGTTGGTAACGCTAAAGGTCAGTAAAGTGCACCTTTCATATTAACACACTAGAAATATCAGACTACAGAACTGCTCATGCCTCTCCTTGCCTGAGAGAACTGCTGTTTCCACTATATGTAGTAGTCTTAATTTGTTTGGACAGAGGATGTCTGATGATAACCCAGGATGCTTCTCAGGATTTCTTCAGATTAATTCACGGTTACAGGAAGCTTAAGAAGCCTTCCCAGTTATCCTGTCGTACATGAACTATTTGATTATGCAATCAAATTGAAAGAAAACTCAGCAAGAACAAAGCTGGAACACTACTGAAAATAATTAACTCTGCCACAAATAATCATCAATAATGTAAAAATTAATCTTAACAACGGTGCAGTTTTGTTGCTTTTGTTAGGAAAGCCCACTGATCTGCATACCTTTGGAAACTTTTTTTTTTCCTTAGATGCTTTTGGTTTTTTAACCTTCAGTTAGCAAATGTAAGTGCTCAGTACCAGGACAGGGTTTTTCTTCAGAGTTGAGAATACTCCCCAGATCATTACAGATTTTAAGAAGGACTTAAAAAAGTTTTGTACTCATTAACATTTAGATATACTTGCTGTAGTTTCCCCAGCAAGACCTAATATAATGAGAAATAACATCTTTATAAGGTTGGAAAATAACATATAAGAAGATGCTATACAAGTCATAACATATAAGAAGATGCTATACAAGTCAAGCAAAATGAAGTTGTCAGAAGTGACTAGAAGCCAAATAACTTATTTAGGTAGACAGGACTTTTGTTATTTATCTATCCATACCAACAGAGGTGATTTACGGGCAGAAAACAGTCATAAAACAATTTCTCATTAACAGCACACATAACAACTCTATGTATAGATGGTTACAGGAAATAAGGAATAAATCTAGGCAGCTAATGAAAAGGAGGTAATAATTAGACAAAGTATTCTAATATATTTAATATAATGCCCTTTCATATCTTGCAATAAGCTAAAAATAGGTAAGACTGCAAACATAAGCACGTTATCCACCATCAGGGTCAGTAATGCAAAAATGTAATTGAAAATTAGCTTCTGGTGTAAAGTGGAACTTCTGAAGAGTTTTGATATGAATGCAAGTAAGGCACTACAGAAGAAGGTCTTAAAAGTGTGGGTTAATTTTTATGGTGGTACTACTAAATAAACAGTTAAAGATAATTAAAACTGAACCCACCATGTCGGGAAGCAGCCTGCCAATGGAAAAGCAGGCTGAAAATTCTCTCATTAACCAAAATCATCAGCACCTGTTCTGCCACTTTTTGAGCACTTTCTAAAGCAAAGAATTAACCTGATTGGTTGGTTATTGTGGTTTCTTTGCCTTTGGGCTATATGTCTTCCAGTTAGGAAAAATACTTCTGTTCACCACAGCAGTCTGTCTCTTTGCCAAACAAACCAACAAAAAAAAGTTTCTTCTAAACCTCTTTGTTTGTCAAAGGCAGTCCTATTGCAAATACTGTGGAAATCCATGAAACCAAGTACATCTTGAATTGAAGAAAAGCTGGTTGGTAAGATCCTGGGTAATAACTAATCAATAAATAATTTCCCAAGGCATGGGGTGCATCAACTGATGCTTTTTGCCTGTTCGAAACACTGATGCGTTGTTTTCTGTTATTTCTATAGAAGTGCATTCTACACAGGATTTTCTGTGTTGACAGAATTATTTTACTTATATGTTTACACACAGAAATGCACATTACATTTTTATAAAGAGAGAGAATAGTTGTTTGTTTGGGTTTTTTTTTTAACTCTGTTCTGTCTCTAAATGGGATGACAATTAGTTTTCAGGGCTAGCAGCTAGTTAAGGAGAGCAGGAGGTGAAAGTGTATGTTATGTGTATAAGGGCAGATAATTCAAATAAATTATTTGGGGGGGGGGAGGTTTCAGGTTTCATTTACTGGCCTCTAATGAAAAGAGAAGTTATTCTTAAATGCTACAACTTTAAAATTGGTATAGGAACTTAGTATTTGGAGTTGAGATAGGTATATACGTGTTCTAGCGTAATCCACAGATCTGTGGGCTTTTTGTGTCAAAGGCTGTGATTATGGCTTATATTTGCACTGTATGAAGTGCAAGTGATCAAAGTATCAACTATGTTGTTCTCTAGAGTACTTGTGACCTGCATTATCTTTCGGTCATGCAATTCTCGTGCTCTAAATTGAATATCCTTCACAAGAAAACACCTGCACAGGAACTGTATGTAGTCATTTGAACTCCTGCGAATAAGGCAGTGTGTATATTCCCCTTGTTTAGAGGAAGACTTATCTACCAAAAATTCCTTTGAAAATGGAAGGTGTTGTTGCCTTGCCTTGCTACTTAGCACCGTAATGACTATTTTATGTTCTACCTATAGCCTTGTAGGGAATATTGCAAGTCTCCTAACTGTCTCTTCTGCAGCCAGCTGAATTGATTTGCAACTGAAACAGAGAGATCAGCCCTACTTTCAAATTTTGCTGGACATGAAGATGAAAGCTTAATATACCATTGCAGATCTGGATGAAACTAGTAATTTAAATATGCTGTAGGTAATGTATGCTAGCGCATTAGCTTTCCTGGAGACCACTAGGATCTGCAAATACTGGCTGTGAGCATGCTGTCTCTCACAGGATTGCCCAGGAGGACCTTCTCCTTCCTCACCTTTCTCATAGGTCGATAGATTCCTTTGTTCCCTTCCCTCTCTCCCATGCTATGCTCCTTGTTCTCAGCTATTTCCCCAGCCCCACATTCTTTTCTGAGCACCAGTGCACGTTCAGGGAGCTTTCACGCAGTGAAAGATACAAGTCCTGTAAATCAGTGTGTCTGAAACTTGTGGGAACTTAGCAGAGATGCTGTATTTCTGCTCTGCTTCCAGGCCTATTTAATGTTAATGCAAGTTGTGTATGAATAAAAATGATTAGGACTTTTTTTTTTTTTTTTTTTTTAGAAAAAAGCAATACTGCAAACAAAAATGTTAGCAAGGATCAGTGATGCTATTGAAGAGGTAGCTAGAGTGTTTTACAGAGAAGTAATATGATCTAATGATATGCCAGCAGGTGGGGAGTTGAAAATCCAGGTAATTTGTTTTGTAATCGGTAGCCTATAATCCTGCTCTGTAAAGAAAATTAAATTTTTGTAATTAATTGATATAAATTAGAGAGGATGGAATGGACTAAGTCTAAGATGGGCTCTGAGTTTGGGGTTGTTTTGCTATGAAAATGGTTCGTGAGCTAAAAGTGTTTTTGAGTACTTTCGAGGGGGAGTTGTACTACTTCATCCCAATGTATGATTTAGGATTTTCCTTTGGTCCCAAAGACAGAATGTAAAGTTATTGGATGTTTACTCGTAATGTGAAAAAGTAGTTAGAAATACAGTATGTTGATATCTTTTGACAAAAAAACTCAACACACTGGCTTCTGAAAAACATTCTAAGTGCCTTTACGCTCTTACATAGTGTTTACTGTAAAGTCTTAATGGGATATTAGAGAGGAAAGTTGAGGCAACTAAGAAATTCATGCCTTACCTCAAGCAAAAGTAAGGCTTTCATAACAAGATTAGTAACAGTTGTTGATGATGAGATTTAAAGGGATTGTCCTAGTTTGTTCTTTCACAGACTGCTTGTGTAATCTTGGGCAGATTTTAAAATCTTGTTGCCTCAGTTCCCTACGTGGAGGATTCCTCATAGAAAATACAAGCAATTTCTTATTTCTTTTTTTGTATAACCTTTCAGAAAAGATATATACATATAAAACCAACAACTTTTCAGAGCTTTTCTCTCTTCATTTGTTTCTAGGGAAGCTTCAAGCTGTTAGGGCTCAGGATTTCAATAGAAATGCAGCTAGTCCTAGCTAGTCCTAGAATAGGACTGCAGCTGAATTACTGGGCAGTAATTTTCTGCAGGATTCCTTTTATTTCATTTTAAGGGAAAAAAATTCAAAACAAATTACAGTTAGCCAAACTGTCTAAATGCTTAAGTTTTATTCCTTCCTGTTGTAAAGCATATGTACACATGCAATTGCATGTTGGGGCATTAGATATATGAAGCTGTTTTCAGGAGAAGGTGCTGCTGGACTTCCTCCTGGTCTTGCTATGGACTGAGGTAAAGAGCAGTTTGTCACTTCAGCGTTGTTAAGGCTGAATTCAGCTTTGTTAGATTTTTTTTTTTTTCCCCTTTTAAGTTGTATTGATGTGAAACTACAGTGTGGTTGACATGGAGTGAGGAAGCTATAGCTTGGTTGATCTGGGCTGATCTGTACCTCTGTACTGGTACTTCCCTCTTTGGATAAAATGCACAACTACTCCTGTGTAGATGATAACAATGAGAAGAGCCTGAACTACCCTTCTTACATACAGACTTCTGTGTTTCCTTTTTGCTAACGGAGACTTGGCTTTTATATGAAGTAAATATGCACATAATAGAACCTATGGACTGGTTTCTAAATACACATTTTATGTGATTGGTATCAATTTAGTATGTCTGGAAGAAAAGAGAATGTGGCATAGAATGTCAATTAACCATTTTTTAAATAAATCTGAGAGTGGAGCGGGAGACTTAAGTAGTGTCATTGTATCATGCAGAATGTGTTTTGACATAATAATCACCTAAAACTTCTTGAAATATTTCTGCGAGGAATTTATTTTTATTTTTCCTTAAAGATGCCTACATATGATTAGCATCTAAAACACAAACTCCCCTAGATGCAATACTCTATTTCATTAGCCTAACATTTGTGTTCTGTATACATTATTTGAAATAGAATTTCTCCTAATACTTACTGCTTTAAAGGAGTTGCATGGTATTGTTTTAGAGACAGAATTTAGCCAACCAATTGATAATGCTAGAGGTATATAGAACTTTGAATATCTTTTACAGCGCATTGCTGATGTGCATGATGCACTGCTGAAACAATGGAAACTCTGGAACATATGTGTCATTCATATGTCATTCAATTTCCACATCTTCTAGTTTGTTGTTTCCTCTTTAAAATAAGCAAAAAATATATAGATTTTTCAACTATGTGTTACTGTAATATTAATATCAACAATATCAATCAAAATATCATATGTAATAAGAATATCAGCTATGTGTTACTCCAGTAGTGGTGTGTGAGCTGTGTCTTGTGGCTTCAAGTGTGTGTGTAGATGTGTGCACATGTGATAAACCTTTGTTCCATGTACTTGCTACTCCAACCAAATGTAAGAACAAATCTTCACCAGTCAATAGTTCTCCCAAACTGAAGTATATTGGATGCCAGCTGAAATTGTGAAGAAATTGTAAACAAGGAAGCCAGTTTCAGTGATTTGTAAAGCAGAATTGCTGATGATAGTGTAACAACTATGAATAAACACTTTTTTATCAGTGCCCTTCTGAGGATTCGTGCTTATTGTAAGGCAGCATAAAAATGTTCTATATAAGACCTGGTATTTTTTTAATGAAAGATGATGTGATCAATGGCAATTTCACTGGTTGTAATTAGTGAGGTATGTGAATTGGTACTCACCTAATTGTTTTCACTTCTTTTCACATCAGCTCTGGCAATGCGAGTTTTAAACCTTCAGGAATTTTCAGAAAGCTGACCAGCCATGATAAATGTTATGGAGTGAGAAAAAACATGCCATGTCTTGGGAAAATTCATAACCAAGGCTTCATTAAGAAGCAGTTACAGTGATGTTGAGGAAAAACTCTCAAGATATGAGTGAAAAAAAACAAGGTATATCAAACAGGACTTGTTTTTCCTACAGCTTTAGAAAATCTGCTGTAAAAATTACTGTCAGATTGCTTTTTCTTTTCTCTTTTGTGATTTTTTTTTTTTTCCCTATGCATTTCAACATGACAACTTGACATGATTATATAGGGTCAAGGTTGTAACCGGTCTTTAGATAGTTATTTCATCCCTCTTCTTCCCAAGCTGTGCTTTAATGTCCATTATTAATTTTTGAAACTAGAAATAGGCTTGTTCTCTATTCTTATCCAATGAAAAACCTGTATAAAGACTTTGCTTGGAAATAGAAAGAAAATAACAGTCGTTTTCAAGTGGTACTCACTTTTAAAAGGAAATCATTAAAACTTAACTTGGTAAAAATCAGATTTGTATGAAATTGGGTTGGAAGGGACCTCTGGAGATCATCTAGTCCACCCCCCCCGCCAGAGCAGGGTCACCTACAACAGGTTGCACAGGACAGTGTCCAGGCAGGTTTTGAACGTCTCCAGAGTGGGAGACTCCACCACCTCTCTGGGCAGCCTGTGCCAGTGCTCTGCCACCCTCAAAGTAAAGAAGTTCCTCCTCATGTTAAGATGGAACTTCCTATGTTCAAGTTTGTGCCCGTTCCCCGTCGTCCTATCACTGGGCGCCACTGAAAAAAGACTGCTCCCATCCTCCTGGCATCCTCCCTTTAAGTATTTGTAAGCATTAATAAGATCCCCAATCTTCGTTATAATTCTTCATTATATGAATATCTTTCTCCAAACTGTCTCTATGATAAGCTGAAGAGCTCTACACTCAATTTTCCTTGCACAGGAGCTCTCCCGTACTTTTTGCCTTTTTTCCCCCTCACTTGCTTTGTTCTTATGTTTATCCCAAGACATCTGCTGTTGGATTAGTACCCAGTTAATGTCAGAGACAGTATGCTAGACTAGATGATCTTGGTCTGAGCCAGTATGGTTATGCTTAAGTTCTTCAACAAGGTGTGCTGTTGTCTAGTATTGCATATCGTATAAGCAATACAGATGGTCAATCTGTGAGTAATTTAGAAAAAATACATGCAGAAGAAAAGTTTCGTTCTCCCACCTACAGTAAAGTTTGCAAAGGTTTGCATTTAACAAGAGTTCTTCACATGTTCATTAAATGCTCATGTTTGGGCCAACAGTTTTGTTGACCAGACTGCTACTCAGATATTACACAGATTTTGCTAGATTTCTTTAGATATAGTATCCTAACTTGAATTCATCTGACTCATCTGTTATGACAGAAAAATTCTAGGCGATCTTACTTGTGTGATGATTGCCAGTGAATGTTGGTCATTTCTTTCTATCATTTCTGTTTACAAGTAAATGGAAGTAATGCAATAAGACTTCTGGCAGGTTATGTATAAACAGCAGACTTATAAGATGTTCATATCTGAAAAAAATATTTAATATTACCTTTGTATTGTGTTGGGTTTTTTCCATTCCTGTTATGTATCTTTTTAGCTTTTGTCTTTGTAGTGAAGATGTAATGTTTTGTTTGGGCAAGGCTAGTGGACAGAGGGAGTCCTTTAGACTTTATGTACTTTGCTTTCTGAAGCACTTCAAAACCTTTTTTTGGTTGTTTGGGTTGGGTTTTTTTAATAGGTGTTGCAGATCCTATAGTTTCACTTTTTTTCATTTACTGTGGAAGTTGATGTAAGATAATTTCCTTGAGTTCACAGCCCTTAGGCTTTAATATATGACACCTGATTTTTAGGATGTCTTAATGAACATTTCTCTTCAAATTAATTTGTATTTTATAAAGTGAAAACTAATTTAACTTACAGCTTCAGGTCAGAAAGCTTCCTTATGTGAGATTATAGTTATGAAAAAACAATGCTGTGCACCATTTGTTAAAATCCATTCCATATTTTTAAAAAATCATTACTTCGTAATCTAAATATTTAGTATGAAAATCCAGCTGTGCCATTTGATTGTCTTACTTGCTGTTTTCACAACACTGTTCTTTATGTGCCCATGATTTGACAACTGAATATCAGGATGCGTATGACGGATCTTACTTCTTTGAGGTATTTCTAGTCATGCCCTAATGTTTCAAGTGGTACAGCTGGAATTTCATTCAATATTCCAGATGATTAGGAGTCTTATTTTGGATTTCTTGAGATTAAGAGTTTAAAAAGCTGTTCTTGCTTGTGTTAGAAATACAGCAGCAAGAGAGAAAGTAAAGGAATTGGTAGGTTGTTGGATGCCTGTACCATAGTTGCAACCAATGTGTGACTATATTGTAGATAGAAGAATATTCTGTGGATGCCCAATTGTGGGCATTTTATTTTTGTATGTGTATATTCTGTTAACCTTTTCTGTTAGTGCAAAATGGTTTTGATTGTTGTTGTCTCTGTAGGTGAGATACAGGTTTCTGCCGTTCTCTCCACATAAGAAAGAAGCAGAGCTTGCTTGCTTACTTATTTATTTTTGGTCTCTGCAGTTTAGAGGCTCTAATGAAGACCGAAGTACTGCCAACATAATGTTTGTCCAACTACTCTGTGTCTAAGTTATATTAATGTCTAAATGCAGACACTTTATTGACCAAAATCTTAGCTCTGAGCAGTGAGAAAGCATTAATGTCAGTAGTAAGTACTCAAATTTCTTTTGCATGTGATAGACTCTTGTTGCACACCAGATCAGGAGCTTAAGTTGTATAATGTTTCTTGTAAATGGGGAGATAGCTTTAAAGACTAAATTAATTACCTGGTTCTTTTCAGTTGGGTGTCTGATTCCCAACTGTGCCTCAACCTCTCCCTCTCTCCCTCATGTATATTAATAGAGAGAAAAACATATTCTTTGGATAACACTTTACAATATGGGCTTCCTAATAAAGATCAATTTATCCATGCAGAAGTGGAGGGTGGATGTAAGATATTACTGTAAAACGGAGCAATACATTATAAAAGATTATAAAGAAATCAACATGGTGACCTGACTGATATATCATAGTCAAATGTGTCATTAAAATGTGCAAACAAGTGTTTGGAATTCAGTATTTTCTTCTAATCTCAATAAATAATACTGATATACAGGAGGCATAGAAAATGCTAAACTGATGTTAATCTTACATCTGTCGTGTACAAAGCAGGTAAGGTACAAAATCAGATCTTAAAATGGCATCTTTATGTTGCTTTCATTTTTTTATCATGACATGTGAAAGTACCAACAATTTGCAAGTCCTTAATCCACTTTTAGAGTGCATTTTATAAAGACAGATCTGTCAAACAAACGTGCTGTATCTTAACATGTCAAGTCAGTTGTGGGCACTGAAAGATTCAGTTTTGGGAAGTCCTGAGCAGTCTCAACTCTTTTGTAGTGAACAGGAGTTTGTGTTCTGTGTTTTGCTGCATCAAAGTTGCTGTAATCGGACTGTAGAAGTTTGCAGTTGGTTGAACAAACGCAGCATTTATATTTTGTGTTCAACCGATGTGCGTTTGCCACTTTCAGAGCAATTCCAGTTAAATTAAAACACATTGTATGGGTGGGGTTTTTTGTTTTTTATTCTCAGAAGTTATGCTGCTGACAAGCTTGAATAATTGCAGAGGAGTCAGTAGAATACTGATCAACTACTTATTCTTTAATGAACGTAAAAAGATGATTGTCTGTATTGTCCTTGAGCACATAGCAAAAAAATCACTCCTGGTACTTGTGCAAATAGGTCCACCACCATTTAAGATTTGAGGTGATAACACAGGTGCCTTTTGTGTTGAACTGCATATTGAGATAGAAAAAACTTTGAGCAATCGTTTCAGTTCATTGTTTATCTCGTCCCCATTGCATTGTGTCCATGTGTTAGTATGCCCAAACATTAAATGTTCATGAGCTGTATTATATGCACAAATCTGTAAGTGTTTAGACGAACTTCTCTCAAATGCTACACTGGAGCAGGGAGCAAGTTTTTCTTTTCCTTCTTCATTTGTATTTGATTATTCCTGCTCGGATGGAGGATGGGGCAACTCTTACTGCTGTAGAAAATTTGTAACGTTTGGTTTTGTTAAAATGTTTATGGTGTATTTCAGAAGTGTGTGAAAAGACTGATAGCCGTTCACCACCTATGTCTTTATACAAATAGTATTATTTGTTTTCTCATCTCCCCTATCCTTCTTTGTCTAAATCAGTGAATTCAAATGGAAGGAGAATGTGATTACGTATAATGATGAAAAAATAGTCAGTGAAACAAAGTGATTTTTGTTTGGTCTGTGGATGTTATTTTGGGCTAAGTTGTAACTGCAGGTTCCAGTGTCTAGTAGATTAAAAAGGAATACAGGGAGGGAAAATATAGTCTGTATTAATTGTCTTGGGGGGTATGTCATAGGAGGTCAAGGATAACAGACCCCTGTTATCTGTTCTTAAAGGAAAGAGGGAATACTGCAAGTTTCAAGAAGAATTGTAATGCTTAGTGGCAGAAGCTCTTCTCAGAACAGCCTCAGTTGTTGAACACGGGTGTATTTTCAGCGCACCATGAGTGACCTAGAATATGCTGTGCAGAGTGGTCCTGTACTAGTGAGGAACTCATTGGACCAGGCTGCTGGGAGGGGCTTGCAGGCATCCCTGGAAGTTTAAGACAGGCTGAATAAGGCCCTGAGCAATCTGTTCAGAACTCGGAGCTGTGCCCCTGAGCAGGAGGTTGAACTGGAGACCTCTTAAGGTCCCTGCCAAGCCTTGCTATCCTGCTGTCCTATCACCTGGATAACTAGGACTTCTCCACCAATGCTGCACAGTGTTAAGTCACTGCTATTCAAACACGGGAACACTGGTAATACTTTAAAAAAAAAAAAAAAAAAGAAGAAAAAATCGTCTTTTCATTTTAACCATTAAGCTGGTCCTGCAAGAGTGAACGTGAGACTCTTCCTTCCTACCCAGACCCTCATGCTGAAATACTTGGTTGACTAAGACCTGATCCATTCAGATGGTGACAATAAGGGACTACTAGAATCCAGCATTTACCCCAGGAGTGGTGTTCTTGATCTGCCCACTGCAGCTGTTTTGCCATGGCATGACTAGTGTTATGCAAACAAAAAACACCAAAAGAAGGCTAACAACATTGACATAAGGTTCACTGCATTGTTAAATTCAGTGGAATAACTATATATTTTTTTAATGTATATTCCTGTGAAGAGCAATGGCTTAAGAAGAAAGTGTTTTTGTTACAGAGTCAGTGTTGTCCACGTGTTGGTTTCATCCAGTAGCATCCCCCTACAGATATTCAGCACCAACCTGCTTGACACCAGCTATGAACTTTGGGTTGACTATCTGTCACATTAGGAAGGTTCAGTCATACCAGAGTCACCTTGGAAAAGAAAAATGCATGCAATAGTTTTAGCACCTGTTAGTGTCTTGTATCAGAGCAAGATGTACTGCCAGAAAAACTAGAATTAAAAATGTGAAGGGGGAAAAAAACAGGCAAACACCACCCCTACCCCCCAGCTGGTTACTCTTAGTGGTTCCTTAAAAATGTGCCAGGATCTGTGAGCACATCTATTTGCGTGTCTTGTATGTCACGTACAGCTGTTTTCAGAATATATCGAGTTAACAAATCCTTGGTGCTGGTGCTCTGCCTGTGCTGTTTGCATCTTGATTTGCAGCTCATCAAACTATAAATAAGTAGTTCTTGATTGTTCTGTCATTTATATGTTAATAAAATTTACAAAACCATATGCAAGGATAGGAAAACATAGTGTATTTGAACATCACTTTGGGGGTTAAATTTAAATTCTGGCTTAAAATTTAGTTCTGTAAATCTGAGATTCATGATGATTTTAATTTTCTTTGTAATTCTTGATTCATATGAGGTTATAATCAGAAATTATTAAAAACAGCCCATGGAAAAAATAATAATTTTTAGTTGGTTGAGGTGTTTGGTTTTTGAGATGTTCTTAACACACTGAATTCAATGAATATTTTCTGGGTTGCTTGTTTCATAGAACCAAGATTTTACTTCTTGTGTGGATGTGCAAGCCTAAGTGATGTTTTGCTTGTATGAAAACTGGTGATTAAAGCTGTTTAGTTATAAGCTAGTCTGTTAAAACCTTTGAGACCATGTGTGGTTTAGATTGGCATTTGGTACCCTGGCTGACTTCTGTCCTTAAAGAGAGAGAAGCCCCACTGTGCAGTGCTGTGTTTAAAGCATGCACAAAAAAAAATACTGCAAGTATGGTGATTGATAGGGCAAGTGCAAGGAACGTTAGATCATTGCCCTTTCAAAATGCTTTGAGACTGCCCTAAACAATCACATTATCTTAGCTTGGCATTTAAGTGACCCTTAAATTAGTGGAGAGACATTTGAAAAATACTCTTGCAGAACTGACATGCAATGTAGAGATAAATTTATTCATACTACCCCCCCCCCAAAAAAAAAAAAAAAATCTGTAAAGGAATAAAAAAATGTATTTGAACGTTACTTGGTCCATTGTCCTTCTTAAGAACTGGATGGATAGATAAAGCATTACTGATAGACATTTGTTCAACTTGTTCTTAATTGCCTGCCTGACGGAGATGACTTCTCAGAAAGATTTGATAGATCTTTCTAGGTTTCTTCTTTCTAGGTTATGTGTCTCTCTGGTTAGTCAGTCTTACTGGATCCCCCTCTATACTAACTTTATCATCTGGTTCCCAAGTAACCCACTAAGGAGTTTATTCCTCTTTCTCTTGGCAACAGCCTCTCACGAATATGAAGACTCAACGCGTCTCTGTTTCTCTTATTCAGGGTTAACAATTCCAATTCTTTTCGGCCATGTGTTTTGGGCTGTTTCTTGTGGCTTCCATCTAGACTTCTTAAACGGCCTAATTCTGCACAAGATTGGATGTAGTACTCTAGACTGAAGGTAATGAAGGGAATCGCCTCACATGTGAGGGTGATGCTTGAACATACCAGATGTATTTTTGCCTATTTTCAGCAGTATGACAGCAGTACGTAGACTTTTAACTCTGCAGACAGTTAATGGTAATACTACAGGTGATCATTTTGGAGACAGGATATTTTATCCAACTTCCTTATTGCCAACTAATTTCGATTTTATCTGTTACTATCTCAGAGATCCTGGAGACGTGGTGTACTTTAGACACTAGTTTGCTTTTTGAGACAGGTGCACAGTATGTTGTTAAGTTTCTAAAGGCCTTTTTGGGTATGTGCTACTTGGACCTTTTAGATAGTCTGGTTAAGATGTTGCAAGTGATAACTTACCTTCTCTATTTATGCTCTTACTTGTCCATATCAAATTTTCTTCTTAATTATATATGTCTTTTTTGTGAATTGTGTGTGGTAAGATAAGGTCCCTTCTTGAAGCTCACATGGTAAACTTTTCTAGACATAATTCCAGGCTTTGGCACTTCAAGCTCATCCTTTTTTAATATTGAAGAAGTTCTGCAGATAGTGTTTTATTGCATATAATACACCATGTTCTCAAATGAAATAGATCATTATATATAGATACATGGTTTCATTTAAACGTTCTTAAAGGGAATTTGAATCTGGTGTCTCCTGTCTTACTGGCAATCGGCTAAGAAATGTGAAAGCTGTTATTATGAGTAATGAAAAATATGTTTATGCACCTTTGCTAGGTGTTTTTGTTGGTTTATAGCTACCCAAATCCTCGAAGAAACACTACTAATCTGTATGGTGCTCTGAGTAATGTGTTGGCATTTCTGGGTTAGGCAAAGTGCATTAGGGAGTGCTCGCTTGGCTGGATGGCTCCCTGGGCTACACAGCTGAGGCTCAGAAGCACGTTTGCCCAAGTGAGTGGTGTCCTGCAGTTGACATTCACTGAGAGGCGCTAATGATCCAACAAAGCCAGTAAGCTGCTATGCTTAATACAGTTATCATTTGTAGCATAGATTTGACTTAAATTAAATTTCTTGACTAGGCTAAAATCCAATAAAACTAGAAATGGTAATTAGCAGGAGCCAGGTCAGGGAACAACTGTTTTTTTAACTTGTTGCCCTGCCTCTGTAGTTTAGGCAAGTTGAATAAAAGTTCTTGTATCTGTTCATGTTTTGTGTCAAAATTAAATTACGTGTTCATGTTGTTTTAATCCTGGCCTCACTTTTGAGACTATCAATTATTTTATTAAAAAAAATTATGTAAATATATTTTTAGTGCTATATAAGAATAGAATGTTATGTATCAACCAACACTTTACCTGGATTCCTGTTGCTCAATGCTTTCATATTATTGATGCATTGACTATTTCTATCTTAGAAATCTGTGGTGCTCCTATTGAATCAGGATCTCAGGTCTGAAAACTGATGACAGTTTTCTCGATTTCAACAGTGGGGACGATGTAATAGTACTTACATTTTCTTTAATAACTCTGCTGCTTAACAAGAATGATTGGAGATATTCTTCATGTTACACACACATTTCCAAAGCGTGGATTAAGGGGGCTTCCCTTTTATTCCACGCCTCCAGCCTTTGGAATTGGAGCAGGTTGCAGTAAAATTGCCAAATACAATTACCAAGTTACATGGAGCTTAGAGTAAACAAGTAGTGTATGTATAAGAGAGTATAGTTCTGTGTGCATAAATCATGTTCTCCTTCTGCAAACATTACCAAGTCATATTTTGTAAACATCAAAACCAAAAGGGAAGGGATAAGTTATCATATTGCAGTACACCAGCCAGAGGATCTCGTGGAATAAAGTGATGACTTACTTTCTGTTACCTTCTGGGTGAAATAGTACCAATAAATATCGATTATTCTATAGGTAAAATTTTGTTTTCTCCCCAAATGTTACTGCTTGGCTTGGTATTTAAAAATCGATTGTAATTAGGTGGCTAAGTCACTCATGTTGTATCCAGTAAACCTTAATTAAGGTATTTTAAATTTTTTTTTTCTCATTTGTGTTAAGTGTTCAGTGGTCTGAAATTGATTAACTTTGAAGGCATCACATTTGAAATACAGTAACATTTCATGCTTAGCAATGTTCCAGTATAAAGTTTAATTGAATTTTGCTTGTTTTACGACAACTGTTATGCTTTCAGCAAATAAATTGCCATTGTTAAAGAATATTGTGAAGAATCCCACAAAGATCTTAAAAAGCTTTTAGGGGAATGTTGGCTGTATGAGGACAGAAGAAATTTAGTGCAGGCTTGCTCAAGGTGATACATGGGGAAATGAAGAACTGTAAAGTCTGCTAGATTTTAAATTATAATGGATACATGCAACCTAGTGAACAGCTTGCTTAAAAGCCTTTGGGCCCTGAAGAACCAAAAAGAACAAACCAAACACCTTGACTTATTAGGTGATAGGCACAGAAGGTGGTGATTAGCACTCTAATGCCCTCACCACTGCATAAATGGTAATGTCCACAGCATTAGTCCTCTATAGGCTTACCTTTTAATGAAGGAAATCTGTGCCAAAAATACAAGTTCAAAGTATACATCTATCCATTTTAACCCCTTCGAGGACTTCTAAATGACACAACATTAAAAATGTTATGTTTTCCTGATTTAGAGAGAAGATGCATAAGAACTGCTACATTGGTAAAAAAAAGTCATTATCTTGTATGTGTATATTATCTATATATATTTAAGTGTATATATAAAAAGATATATATAAACTATTGCTGTGTGGAAAAGGACTAAGTATAAGCCAGTTGAATTGTATCTAAGGACTGCATCCCTTTTATGTGGCTTCTTCAATATATTTTAACAGCAACATGTGCACTTCTGCTGATGGTTGTGCTTTCTTTGACTTTATTGTTCCATTGTCCCTAATAAATATGGATACTTTGATGCAGTAGCATGCATATGTTACTTCTCTTTTTCTAGTATATCTTTGCTGACTCAAGCAGCAGTCTATTTCATCTGCAACTTTATTTATTGGGAGGTGTTTATATAAATACATAGTAAAAAAAAGGGTGGTGTAAAGCCAAGTGAACTATCAAATGTGGGAAAAACAAAGAAAAAAAACCCCAACAAACAAACCTGAATCCAGACCATTTCTCAGAACATTTCTGTTCAGCATTCAAGTTACAGATAGTAGTGCAATGCACAATTTTTTTGAAAGCTCCTTATTTCATACTTTGTATTAAAGATGAGTGTGTGTATGAGAGTGAACCAGAAAAAGAAAGGGGACAGTTCACTGTGCACAGGTGTGGAGATGAGAGAACAGCACTGAGCTGCAGTTAAGGCTGCTGGGCTTGAATTTTATGAACTGGCAAAGCAAAATGAGCTGAACTATGTTACTGTGGAGAGGCCAGCAAGGATTTTTGGCTCAGTGTATGTCATGACGATGAGAGCTGCGAGAAACTCCTTTGTGGAAATGTTAGGAGTAGGTTTGTTTCTGTGCCTCGTCTCCACACTCATATTCCTGAAAGGTGGATATTCTGCACGTTTGTATGAACGCATGTCTGAAATGCCAAAGGGAGTGCAACAAACGCAGGAAAACCCACCTTGCAGAGGGTATGTCCCCTGGGCACTGTGTCCTTCAGGTTGGCTCCTCCCCATGTCACCACTGTGGAGCATGGCTATTTTCCTGGGACATTGCACGTTCCAGCTCAAGTTCCTCTGTAAACTTTGTAAACACCAATGTAATGCTTTGGTGGGGTCACTGTGTCTGGGGCATCCCAGAAACAGACTTTTCCTGCCAAATCTGTAGCCATTTCTGAACAGCATTTAATGACAGCATCCTGCTTTGGTGTATAGCAAAACTGTTACTGTGTGTATGTAAATTATATATATATATATATATAAATATGATAAAAATATGTGAGGAAAGGAAGAAAAAAGGATTTCGGATACCAGGCTTTGGGAGGTGTGTTTCTAGTTTTCATTTATTTACTTAGTGAGCTAAGATTAATTTCTCTAATGTGTCTTGAGAAGGTTGTGGCAGCCGTATTTTTAGGACACACAGATTTTTCGCAGCTGATATTTCCATCTCCTCCTAGGGAGGCTAGAAGCTGAACTTCATGATATAAAAGTGAAGGCAAAGCTCTGTTAAAGCACAACTCCGTGGATTCTTACCTTTCTGTTCCTTTATGACCAAAATTGCTCCAACATTATTTCTTCAATCCCTGTTTGCAGATGTTTACTCCTCATGAAAGGGCAGCGACTCTTTAAACTGGCAAGGCACTGTTGTCTTGAGCATGCAGTCTTTTAATCAGGTCGGAAACACAAGAAGCAATCTTCAAAGGCCTGCTTGTGCTGGGCTAAGAGGACTTGTTCTGACTTTAAGTAGATACACATCAGCCAGAACACTGCTAGTAGAAAAGGTATTTAGTAATCATGGCGTACAAAGGATATTAATGTGATAAGGAGAATGGAAAGAAGTGATGAGGTATTTGTCTCCAATGGGAAAGAGGGAGAGTTCATTCTCCGTAGAATGTGAAGATGTGAGAGGAGATGGGGCAGAGGGAGACTATAATCCAGTATATGGAAAAAATCCCTGTATTGAGTTTGTAGTTTTGGTATGCAGTAGTCTTAGAGTTTCTTTTATACGTGTGAGGTGTGGCTTTAGTGCTGCTATTGAGTTAAAGCAGAACCAAAAATGTCAAAGCCTCTGCTCTTTCTGTGCATAGCAGTAACTGAAACAGGGCTTGCAGTGTCCAGTCTCAAGGACTGAAAAATCTATGGTAGATAAGTTGCACTTATTAACATATATTGATTGCCTGTTTTAAGAAATATCACAAGCTCTTTGCATCTCTGGATACCTAAATACCTCTTGACAGGTAGATGCATTTTCAGTAACAGTTGTAAAATTCTATGCAATCTGTTGTGAACCATGCCACTGTCAGATGTGAAATCCTCATGGTAGAGACACCTGAAGAATTAAGTTCAGTAAATAACTGCACTGGAATTAACCGAGAACTAGAATTTAACAGCCAGCATGCTTACATTTTACTGCATCTCTACAGCACTCTTCCTTACAGTGCTCGTGGCAAAATGGCTGGAGAGTGATGTCACTCCATCGCTTGTTCTGTAAAGGCAAGTGTCTGGAGAACGTTTGGATTGATATCTTCTCCCACCCCCCATTACTATGATTTTAATTGGAAGCAGCCATTTGTTCATGTAAAACTAGCGTGAGGTCCTTTACTGAAAGATAGTGATGTCTTTGTATCAAACAGTGCCTGTTTCAAACTGTTACCCTTGTCTTTGTTTAATTGGAATTGCTGAGGTTTCTGGGAGAATGAAACTTCTGTCATCTCCTCCTGAGAATCACTTTAACGTGCTGTCTCTGAATAGAAAAATCTCACTTTTACGAGTAGGAGGAATAATATGCTAGCTGGATTCTGATATTTATTAAATTTTAGGTCTTTTTAGAAAACTAGAAGAGAACGCTGAGAAGCACAGAATTTGCAGATGTACGTACATGTGTCATTTTTACAATCAATATGAAGTCTTTATTGAGCATGCAGGGTCTGTGCTCTTCATAGCTGCTATGTAACTCCGAGAAACATAGGTACTTGTACCTTTGCTGTTAGAATTGAAGCACTTACTAATAATATCCTACAAACTGAACATCAAAGAGGTTGCTCAATTTGTGTCTTCACAGGGCTAATTGATGCTGTTAGGCGCAGAAAGCGCAGGTTTTCTTCCGAGGCAGGGTTAACTGCTGAGCTGCAGTCCAAGCACATACGACTCGGCTGCCCCGAGTCCTTTTCATGGTTTGTTGCTGACTCACTGGGTGACCTTGAGTAAACCTCTTCCATTGGCATACGCGGTCTGCAACAGAGAAATACTGGGCATGACCTGTGTAGTTATTCTGGGGTGAAGAGTTCTGGGAAACTGCAGATTTGGTGTAAATGATTTGGTCTGTCTCATGTTTTATTGGCTGGAGGACAGGCACTGTGTGTCGGTAATAAAAAGGAAGACAGGGGTACATGTGTCAAGGGACAGAAAGGAGGGAACGGGGATGGAGGGCTGAAAACTAGATTATAGGTGGGGTGTTGAACATTTTAGAGTATGTGCTAGTTGATCCTGCAACACTGATTCAAATCATTAACTTTGGGCTGTATTTTAAAAAGCGAAAGTAATAATAAGAAAAGCTAGTGCTGAAATTTAAAAATAAATTTTCTCCCAACTTAATGTTACTTCTAATTTGACTAGGTATTGCTTTGTGTGTGCATACATTTCAGTGCATTTTTATGGAAGTAGAAAGAGATAGTAGCATTATGGTGGGGATGTCTCTCTACTGGGTCTTTGATATCCTATCGACCCCCTCTTGATGGATAATTTTATCCTGTTCAGACAGAATATATTCTAGCTTTCCAAATCTTTGACCTGTTTCGGATAGCTACTGTTTTTCCAGGAGTTTGTCTCAAATTACTGGAAAAGTTTAAGGGAAATACTATGTGATTCTTTATACTTTTTCAGTTCTTCACACGATACCAGCTTCCAGCTGGCAAAGATCCTTGGCATAGCACTTGGCTCTTATTTTGGTTGGAATTTTAAACGTACTAATTTAAATTTTTTTTTTCTTATTTCACAACATATTTTAAGACTGCTGGTACCTGTAAGGATCTGGCTTCTAAAGGGAAGGACTGCCATAGAGCTGCAAGAAAAGTTTTTTGAATAGTTCGTTAAAACCTCTGAAAAATGAAACACATACCATGAAGTATCGCTGTTGTGACACAGTGCAGATTTTTTATGAGTACGCAAGGGAATTTAAAGTGAATGCTGTTCGATGTAGCAATAGTCATGTGTGACTGTTTCCAAACTCATGCTAAATGCTGATGTGAAAATGTCTTACTTTTTAATCAATCATATCAAAGTCAATTACACTAAATGAGTAAATTCTATCTTTTGTGTAAGGGGTCTTTGGGGTTAAGAGGAAATAACAGACTTCAGGTTGTTCAGGCTTAGGAATCCAGTTGTTTCTGTACAGGGCCACTTGTATGTATCTGCTCATACCCATATAAATGCTAAATGAATGTCATACATATTTATGTACTGCATGAACTGCTGAGGCAAAATAGCAAATAAACAAACCATATGCGAGAGAAGCTAAAAGGCCTGAATAGCCTAATAAATCTTGCATTAGACTTAAGTTTAATAAATACTAGGCCCTAAGGAGCACCGTTGGAAAAATAGGAGTTCTTTTTGGAAGCTGAAACCTCTGCTTTTCCTTTGTGTGAAGGACTTTGGATGTACAAATACGTTTAATTCCCTTATCAGTGACAAATGTATGAAGAATGCTTGTTCAGGCTTTAAAACTACAAAATCCCTAATAACTGAAATAGCAAGGAAGAGAGTTAGTCCATGAGTAAGCTTATATTCCCTTTGAGGGCCAGTCCTATTGGCGATCTTACATCCTTACATCAGTAATCTCAGTCACTTTGATAATGCAGTATTGAACACTGTGTGTGGGAGTGGGGAGGAAAAATAGCCTTGTAAACCTTCATTGCTCCAGACACTATGTCTTTGAGTAAGCTGTATAAGAGCAAGGCAAAACAGCTTCCATTGCTGGGTCAGCCCAGGGCATAGAAAATGATAATCAGCATCTTGAAACTGATCTGGAAGCAAAGTACTGCCAATAGAGAGCAATGGTGCATTCTTACCCCATTCAAGGGGTGAGCCCACAGAGCCTGTGTGGGCTGAACTCCCTACTAGTGCAACACCAAGCAGACAGATCATTAAGCCAAGGAATAAGAGTTGCATCAAACTGTTTTTGAAGCCTATGCGTGACTGGAAACTCCCCCTGGATCTGTTTATGAGGCAGCAAATACTGTATAGCAAGTGTGTCAAAATGCATTAATTTGTTCTTAAAAAGTTCTTGAGTAAATTCACTGGTCTTTAAGATGGTATAAAGAAAAGAATATTCCAGCAAGCTTCTTAATGCAGTCAACACTGCTCCTACTGAAGTGCTAACTCTCCCCCCCGATTTTATTCTTTACTGTAAATGATTTAGTATGGATGGTTGTACAATGCTTTGACATTCCTGTCTCTCTTGCATTTGTATAAATCTCATGGCAACATAAATGTTAATGTTATACATGGAGAAGCTTAGTCTGTTTTTGTAAGGTCTGAGAAACCTAAGACCTGTTAGCCGTATGGAACCTATCTAGAAACTGATTTGGTGTGGGAGAAGGGGTCTCGGAGGGGAGAGGAAGCAGGTTGGCTCCTTTGACAGTCTTGGGAACAAAAAGAGCCCACAAACTTGTGTAAACATGTGGAGGGGTGGCACCAGTCGCAGCCTCCAGCAAGGAAGTCTGAGTGGGGGAAAACATTTTGTGTTGAATGTTTTATTATACTTTTTTTTTTTAAAGTATAAAATGACTGGTTCTTAGTGTGAATGAGGCTGTGTAGTCTCTGGCCACGCTCATGGAAAGCTTGTTGAATCTGTTTTAAAAAAAAAATAAAATAAAAATACATGGAACACTAACATGCTTGATATTTAATGAATACGGAATGTCATTCACAACTTTGATTGTTAGTTAATTATTGGTGGTTTTTAAGGAGATAATTTCACATGAATAACTCTTCTCCACCCAATTAGTACTTCATCCCAGTCATCTTAATTACCAATAAAGTCTTTGTATAACTTTATTACATATAAGGACTATGTAACATGGATAATATAGATTTGCCTACTTTTGCACATGAAAGCAACTGTGTCCTGCAATTTGCACACTGTATTTGTCACATAAAATCTAGTAAATACTGTAATTATCTTATTTTCCAAGTGTGGTTTATAGTGTTACATTGTCTGTACAAGGAAGTCACACTCGCATTCTTCTGAAACACCCGCTTGAGTTCCTATTGCTTCCTCCTTCAGAAAAAATAGAAAGAATAGGAAGACTTTTCTTTGCATCGACAATCCAATTAAAACAACAAGGTGGCAGGAACGATATCAATTCCTATGAAAGCACTGTTGCGTGATGCACTGCCAACCAGCCATTTGTAGGCCCTTCATCTGGGAATTGTGGCATAGCAATCTGCAGTCAGGCAATACAGAACAACACAGAAACAAACTTCAAATGTTGACCTATTTTTGGTAGCCCTCCATTGCTGGCAGAAGCTTACATGAATCCCAAGGAGTGATTTGTTACGGGGATTCCAAACCAGAAAGCTGTAATATAGAGGAGGCAGGAAAGTGAGTGACTAATTTTATGTTTGTCATTGTTTCTAGTATCCAAATAAAAATTCTGTGTTTCATCCACCAAAGGCATATTTTGCGATGAAAACAACAGATTAAAACAGATCGGGAAAGCTTCCTGCTAGTCATCAAAGTATTTTTAGGCAAGAACTTGCTGCTTATCATGTCTTTGATTTCTGCCATATCAACTTCAAGGCTGATACTGAAAATAAGAAGTAAAAGTAGGAGAAAGTTCCCAAAGTCATTCTGTCCTCTTCTCTTTAGGTTTGTTCACTATATAAAGGATGAAGATGGGGGTCGCTCATTTTGCTAAGTGTATGTTGTCGAGGATATGTGGAATGTTCTATGAATGTCATGTCACAGTATTTTCTTGCCGATGAGTCTTTGTGTTGAAAGGGGATGCCGCTGTGGCGTGATCTCCACTTTTTCCACCAGCGGCCATGCTGCATTCACAATATTTTACATTGAAGCTTCACCTGTCTTTGCTTTCCGGTGATTCTTTTAAAGACCATGTTTTTCTATCTGCTTTTGGTGCAGCTACAGCAGAAGGCGTCATGTTTTCTGGTAGTAGTATGGTGTATTAGGTGGAAACTGAATGGGTAAAGGAGAGAACAAGTGATATATGTGGAATACAACTGTTTGTTGCTGACATGTTCTGGTTGTTGACATGTGAAGTCCCATTCATGAAGGGCTGCATCTGTGCTGCTTTTATTTATGTGCAAATAAATTGTTTGCTCTGCTGGAAATACCAGGGAATCTGGTACCAAAGCAAATATCACATTCTTAGAAATTGAAGACTAGAGGCAAGAATGGGAAGATGGAGTCTTCTTGCATGTAATTGATGTGCCTGACAAATATCTGCCTTACTGACAAGTTATAAATCAAATGAATATTATGGATATAAAACTTTAGACTGGAAAACAGGGTACTGTAAAAAAAAAAAAAATAAAATGACATTTTACTAAAGTAGTATGCTTTTTTAATATTGAACATTTGGTGATAAGAAAGAAACCCTTCCCTCCCTCTTCTGTTGATTAGAATAACTACTGACAACAAGCCAGTGCTAATGTACATTCCCATTACAAAGCATTTGCCAAGCAAGATTTCTAGCTGCTACTGCAGAGAACTCACAGATGTGCTCAGTACTGTATTCCCAAAGGAATTGCCTTTTATTTGGGTCATTCTTGTCACTATCTACCATGTTTTATGCTTAGTCATTTTAAAACCAGAAAGCTTTGTTTCTAAAAATTCTTCAAGATGTGGATCACCTCTACAAGGATGTAAGGTGGGCTTCTGCAATATTCGGGGAAACTACTCTGCTGTTACCACATGTGAAGGATGTGATCATTGTTTATCTTATTTTTCTGCTCTCAAGATTAGAATTGCACCCTGCCTGTTGTTGTTTGACGTGTGGAGGACAGAAGGAAGGGTTAGTACCTCTTTTCTATGGAAAAAGGAGTTATTTTGAGATGCTCTCCCCCCATCCCTGTGGTCCACAGACCCTGCATGTATGGACTGTATGTGATGTTACTCCAATTTTTGGAGGAATTGTCCTCAGCTGTTCTACTTTCCAAGGAGAAATCTGAAATATAGCTCCACCTTAGTAAATTCTTTTAAACCTTTTGCAAGCAATGCCCTCTATTTAAGAGTTAAAATGGACTAAGATGTCCCATGTGAACAGATCTTGCTAAAATCTCTGAGGATCTGAGTGCTTTGCCTATTACTGGAAATCTAAAGGAAAGGGTGGAGGTTGGTTGGCATCACTTATTATTATTATCATTAACTGTCTTACCTTTAAATTTATGTTGCTCTCAAGATATGATGCTACCTGATAAGATGGAATAAAGTGTGAGAAACAGAATTTTATCCAAATATTCTATTTATTTAAGTTTGCAATTAAAAAAAAACCCAAACAAACTTGAACACTTTCTGGCCTTTCCTAACTATTTGGGAAACATCGACAAGTATTGCAAGTCATCGCCATGTAAACAGGAATAAACCCCTCATTTTCTTAACACTGAACTTCTGCCTAGAGTGCCATTATATAATAAAGCACATAACTGCATCAACTTTGTTTATTTAGCATGTACTGCCATAACTACAGGATGGGAATATGTTGGTGACTTTATTACATTGAGTGAAATTAGTAATTTATCAAACATCATCGCATCTGTCAAACTATTTCTATAATAGTTTTGGCTCTTTGAGGCGCTTTTGGCATGCATGATATATTTGGGTTTCTGAATGAATTTGAACAAGTGTGGTTTATGCTCTGTTTGTTTGTAGGTTAACAGGTGCATTTCCACAGCAACAGCTTCCCCTCTTTATCCTTCCCCCTCCTGCCATTAGAAGTAGATTTAGTTTAGCAGTTACTGGAAATGAGAAATTAAGTATCCAATTATTTTAAGATATTTTTGTATTGCCATATATTTTAAGAAGCTATAGGAAGGTTACTGAAGGATTATTGGGTTGTAGGTTTCCAGTGGTTGCTGGTAATTCATTGTGAATAGCACTCTAACAACTTCTGGTGACTGGCATAATTAAATGTTTCAAATTTGCCATAGTTTCTGCAAGACTTATTGCCAATTAGTCTTCTTTTTTTTTTAACCTCGCTGGTATACTATGCCACTGAAACATCCACTTCAAAAAGTATATATTGTTACATTACTATACTATTATTATATATGCTATTATTGATGCAACTTGAAATTGCAGGTTATAGATCTGTGTTCATCCTTCTCTTGAAACTTTTGTAAGCACTGCTTTTTATATTGGGAGGTCACCTGGCCAATAATATTATTAAGATAGTTTTTATTTCCAAACTTACTGGAATTCAACTGTTAATCTCAATGACAAGTTTTCTAGAATCTAAGAACTTTTCTTTTAAGTGAGTTGGTATTGTGGAATTAATAGATCTGCTAAAACGTAAACCCATTTTTAAATGTAGAAAACTTACCTGGATAACTTGAATTTGAAGTTGTGTATTTGGTTTGGTGTGTTTTTCTTTTGTTGTTGTATCTAAGAACTTTTCTTTTAAGTGAGTTGGTATTGTGGAATTAATAGATCCGCTAAAACGTAAACCCATTTTTAAATGTAGAAAACTTACCTGGATAACTTGAAGTTGTGTATTTGGTGTGGTGTGTTTTTCTTTTGTTGTTGTTGGCTTTTTTTTTTCTTACCCCCCGAGACTTGAGATTTATACTGTGGGCATTTAGTAAGAACTTTGTTCTAACTCTGTTTTGTTGTCTTCTTGCTGGCCTGATTGCTGGTTTTGCTTGTCTTTGACAGGTAAATCGTTGGTTTCTCTTAGATGTTTCTGCATTTACATGTTAACATGGCAAACCCGTCTATTTCCCTTTTATGCAAATGTATTCAAATTGCTTCCTGAAGGCCAGAAGAAAGCAACAAAATATTGGTTTATGTGGAATAATGATACTGGAATATTTATGAACAGGGCAACTTTAAAAGGATGATGAAGATAGGGTAAAGTCAGACTTATCTGATGTCATAAAAAAGAGGCTCTTGGCCTCCCTGTTTCCCTGAGGAGGCTTATTACTATATAAATAAACTGAATTCCTCTTTTCCAACCTTCTGTGCCACTTAAAGATGCTGACTAAGCTGTTTCATCACTTTGATCTCCTGCCATGATCTGGCCCTAGCGGTACCTTCATCCTCCTCAAAAGTATTCTCTCACAGCAGAGAATTTGGCCCTAAGGAAAAGAGTATGCAGATACTTTTTTTTCTTTCTCCATTGAATACTGCCTAGATGGCTGTCTTTATTGAACGAATAAGCTGGTAACTTATTCCCCAAGGATTTAGTTTTTCAGTCACTAACAACAGAATCAACTCTGTAACGTTTAACCAACCACTAGAAATAAGTGCAATACTTCCCAGCAAAGGAAATCATTCAGGAGTTACGTTTTTGGGACTGCAATCATTGGATGCAAGCCTGATGTATTCTATACAAAGTATAGCTTTCTTTGAAGGCTTGAACTGCGTACATGGTAAGAGGTATATCCATCGTGTTTCAGTGCTGTTCAGACAGGGTATCTTGCCTGGCTTCCAGCTCTTGTGCTCAGGCGGACAGGGACTTCAAGTTTTGTGTCGTGTCTGCTAGCTCTCTGCTTTGGAGACCCCGGTATGGCCATGTCTGCACTAGACACTGCTGAAACTTGTTTGCCTCTTCCAAATCACTTTTACTCAGTCACTGACTTATGCTTTAACCCAGAGGGCATACTGAGAGATTTATTACTTCGGAGACCTTACTCTCTTTTCTGTACTCCACAGCTTAAATAAAGGTGCTGTCATAGGTGTTTAGAGACTATAGGGAAACTGGGGTAGATGATACTCGTTAAGGAACTTGACATTCTTTTAGTCATTAAGCTTTCAGAGTGGTATCTTCCATAAAGATATTTTTATTTCTGTAAATAGATTTTTCTGTGCATGGGAAATACCAATCCAAATTAACATGTAGTGCATATCAACAAAAAGTTGAATGCTTCTATTGTTTCCCCGTGTGAACAAAACATGTTGAAATATTATCGAGAAATGTGAAGTGAAACAATACCAAGGCTTTGTGCATCTCTTTTGATTGTTATTTTTTCAGAGATGAAATTATCATCATTACCTTCTCTGTACAGGAGAGTTGACAGAAGAATACAATCCAGGTTTTCAGGAATTGTCTTGTCCTCTGTTCAACAGGACACATAACTTATGTTGGTATATTTTTGGTATTTATACAGACAATGGCCACTCTGTATGTAACAATTTATAGGTAGACACCATGGCAATTTAAGCCTGTAGCTCCCAAACAAAGTAACATAAACTTAGTGTTAACTACACTGAGCTAAGTCCAGATTGTCCTGGGCTGATTGTCAAGTAGCTTAGCAGCTTTCATCCTGCTTTCATTGAGGACCGACTAATAAAGATAACCATGAATTAGACTTTTCATATGTGTTCTTAATAGAAAGAAGATGCCACATGTGTATTTTTTCATGCCATCTTATTCTGCTGCATTTTGTTATGCCATTTAAATAACCTTTTGCATTGTATTACTATCATCAAAGCTGTTAATCGAATCTGATTTGAATTAAATCTTTTCTTTTGTTTAACAGATGATGTCACTAATACTGCTCAGAAATCCTTCCTTGCTGATGAAAAAGAGAATGTGCCAACAGGAGTAGGACTTGTGGTGTGGAAAGTCCCAGTTCAAACACACTGAGTGATTTAGCTACTGGTGCTGCTCAGTCTTCACCTCTTTAAATTAAAAGCGAACACACTGCCTCAGAATCCTGTGGATGAGAGAAAGGTACTGTGCTTTGACAACATGTCGGTTGGTTAGGAAGAAAATAAGTCTAAAATACAGATATGATGTTATCAATATATTAGAGACAGTATCCTTTGAAGCTTTGAGTTTAATTTTTTTTTTGTGGGGGTACTGAGGTAGACTTTAAACCCAACCAGACTTTGGTCAGTAAAATAACCCAAATCTGTACTGAATTTTTATCTTTGCTTTAATATGATTCTCTTTACATAGAGCGCTTCTCTGTTCAGTGAATACATTTCTTGGATATCAACATTTTCTTTCTCATGATTTTTTTAGAATTAATTTTGTAAGGCATTTCCCCCACCATGGAATCTAAAATGTGCAGTAAATAATGTTGCCTAGTGTCTTATGTTTATCATATGCTTGCTAACTTGACCTCTGTCTTACTTCAGCTACACCTGTCACCATTAATAAAGAAGAAAGGCTTTAATTGCTTTGGTCTCAATTGGATGTTAAGCTGCTTTGAGAGACTTTACCAACCTTCTGTTGACTTTTATATGTTTATGGTATGCACAAGTCTGGGTATGCAGAAGGCAACTATATATACACTGTGCATAAATAACCCCCACAATGTTTTGGTTGCTTCAAGGGACCATCTACTTATATACGGAAAAAATAAGTTTCCTCCTATTGGAGACCTGTGGGAATGATGACAGTTTAATGCAACGCTTAAGTCCTGGCTTTTTCATCTTGTAGTAGTCCTGCAGTGAAACCACAGTGATGATGCGGTTACTAGGATTGGAAATATTAGGAGAACTGAGCGTCCCCCACTTTGTGTAACTGTCTTTACTGCATCAAAATGCCCCTGGCCCCTAGAAATGATATTTTTATCGAGAAAGATGTTGCAAATATCATTGGGGTTTGTCAGGAAATTCTAGTGCAGAAAGACAAGGAAAGCAGCAGTAATCCAGGAATAATCCTTTCCTGGTGGATATTTTGGAGCTGACATATTGAAATTGTTGCCTCTTTGCTGCTTGCGAATGCTGCTGTTATATTGAATGTAGTGCGTAGTGAACGCTTACTTTCCTTTTCTGAATGGAAGGGTAGAGTATGACCCTAAGTAATGCAAGAGTTATGGGAAATGACGGCTGTAGAGGGCATGATCATTGCTGAAAACTTCACGAAGAAAGAAGAAGTAAAGTAAAAAATGTAGGGTACAGAACATGCCTTAGGGCCTCTCTGGGTAGTATTTGCTTGTCTTCTATGACACTCAAGTACAGCTAATAGTTAATTAGTATCTTTGATTTTAATGCTTCAGAGAGTTTCATTATAGTGCAGTCATTATAAAGCAACGTATAAAGAGTGAAAACATATTTCCAAAATAATTTTGTGTTCATTAATGTAACTAATTTTTACTATAGAGAAGAATGATGGTAACTAACTAAATTTGTTTTGAGGGCAACAGATAAACTGATGTGACCCTAAATTCTCTCTTCTTTAATTGGGAGGGCAGTTCAACGCTTACTTCTGACTGGGTTTAACTCTTTATGGTAAATGCAAGAGGAGCTTCAGTCACAGATGTATCTAAAAAAAAATAATCTTCATATCTACTTAATAATAACAGAAAGTACATGATGCTGATTTTGAAAAGAATTAAAAAGCTGAACTCTAAAACCAGCTGTTGAGTATTATAACTTGGCTTTCTGCTAAGGTGAATGCATTTTTATTTTTTTATTTTTTTTAAATCTCAAAGGAATTCTATTTAAAGGTTCTACCTCCCTCCCCGCAATGTCCTTTGGTCTGTCCTGTTCTTCTACATCTAAACAGAGATTAACAAATTGATTTAGACTGAGTATTTTATTTAGCTGGCTCTGCATAATAAAAATGAAATGCTCAAAACATGAGAGATACTTCAACAACTAATGTATTTTGGGAAGTGATTTTTGTCATGTGCAAATTATCCATAAGGAAACTTCCTATTACTTGCGAGTAGGAAAATCTGGAACAGGAAAAGCTTATGAAAATCTGAGCAGAGGGATCTCATCCTCTGGATTGCTTATGCACTTTTGATTAATGCTACAGGAAAAAACCCTCCCTGTTTGGTCCCTATTTGCCTTATCTGATTAGACATATTTCTTGCATGTCAGTGTCTTGGCTAGACTGTTTCTGATATCTCCAAACTATCTCCTCAGAATGGCAGTGTAAACACAAACATTGGTGCAGGAACGGTGCTGTTACATTGCACAGCTATGTGCGGGCACTTCGCTTTGGAGAAAGACTGGCTGCTTCTGTGGAAAAAAACCTGCAATTGATTGCTGCAGTGTGTTGGGTATAGGGTCAGGCACACTTCTTAAAATGTCTCTTTCTTTGTTTTGCTGACTGATCATGAAATCTGCCAAAATTGATATTTTCCCCTCTCTTTAAATTGATGTAAATTAAATTTAGATAAACTTTGGTATTACTCTCATATTTCCATTTTTTTTTCTTAACAATCCATCTGTGTTGACTAGTCCTCTGTACAAACATTACTCATATTCCCTGCGATGTGATTACAGATCCATTACTCTTCGAACACAGAGGCGAAGTACTATAACACGCTTGTGTCTGAATAGTTCCTCTTACTTGCAAATATAACACGGTAGTACATTTGGGTAGCTGATAGCTGTACAGCTGCTGGCAGAGTTCCCACACGTGTTTCACCGTTAGATAAGTCGGTGGCTGGTAATGGTGGTGTTGCGATAAGACAGGCAATGTTTCCCTTAAAGAGGTACGTTTAGTTGACTATGCGTTGAATGTTTGCAAGAGGTGTTAAAAAGAAGACTAAGCAAACTTTTCTGACACTTTGGAAAGGTCTCTCACACATATAAGACTTGCTGCCCGATATTAGGTCTAACAGATCTTCAGTCTGTTATGAAGCTCCTTGTATTTTCATAAATGAGTATGAATGGAAAAAGAAGGTATGAACCGTGAGAAACCTATAGCCTACCTGGTATGCACTCAGTAAATAGTGGAGAATATGAAGTTGCTACTTTTGGTAATTCTTTAGGTTATACTGTCCTTGTAATACCTGGTGCTTTTTCTTGATAAATAGGCTCTCTCATGGTTATGGGTGTCTTTCGAGCTTTTTGTTTTTTCTCAGTTCTTCCATTCAATTAATTTGTAACTTCAATATCGCTGAACAATGTGTTATGAATATTAAATAGCTTTGATAATATGATTTGGTTATGGCAATATATGTGGGGGGAACAGAAAGGCATGTTTTATGCATAGCACTGTATAAATGTTGATTTTTGGGAGAGTAGTTTTGAAGGACACTAATTATCTCAGCACCTGAAACATCCTTTCAGAAGGAAACCCATCATGTGCACATATGCATATGCTATATTTATACATATTTATGTAAAGTGTATTATGAGGATCTTTGCATTACAAGTAGTCTTAAGCAAAAACATATTTTAAAATGTGTGTTTACGTGTTCCTGTGTTATAATCAGCTTGGACAATAACAATCGATTTCATGGTGTTGCTCAGTACTCCAGTTCTGCAGTCAAATACTCTAGGGTGGCACAATGTATTATTTTGAGGAAACTGCTTTCTATCAGAGTTTTGTTTGATTCATGGAGACCTTTCTGCTCCACTTCTGCCTTGTGTGATCTTTTTGCACATCCTATATTTTACATAAAATTTGGAGTCAATGTGCCTGAAAAATGTTACATACCAAAACACTTCCATCTCCAAGCAGAGTTCACTTTTTTTTAGTGTGGACTGTGTTTTTGTCAAAAATTAAACTTCAACACAAACTAGAAAATCTACCTCACGTTTGTTTGAAAAGTTATTTCAGATGTGAACATATTTAGTAGAATCATATTTATTAAGATTTCCTATTCAAAAATGTGTTAGTAGCTCTTGGGTGTGTTTGCTACAGTAGGAAACAGAAATGAGGAAAGCAAAATATGGGGAAGAATGAATGTCTCATAGGACCATATGTGTGATTACAGAAACTGAATTGAATACAACAGAGCATCAGCCCAGCAATGCTAGTTAGCAAATACAACCCACCACAATGAAGAAAAAAACCCTTTCCAGTGAATACACTATTTTGGGTCTGGATGGAGCTGAGTGGCATAAATATACTTCATGACTGCAGAATCGACCAACAGAGTTCTGATTTGTGTTGAAAAATTGCTTGCATCAGAGATGTTAATTTGAAGATACAGTATTAGCATAGGGTATAGATGGTGACATTTTCAGGTGTTGTCCTAAGTTCTGTTTTATTCACCATCTTTTAGTATTTTGATCTTGAAAAAAATTATTTTGTCGGCTACAAAGTCTGAAACTTATTTCACTGATTTGAATCTCTGTGATTCTCTTTACCTGAATCATTTTTAGATGTTGAGCCACTGTTTAGAGATTGTATCCAAACTAACAAACAGATGTATTAAGCATTTATTGTCTGGAAAAAACCCACCATATTATCAAACCCAGAAGTTTTACTGGCTACTGAAACTTTATCACATGTTTATCACTACAGTGCCCTGCCCTGGGGACAGTACTGTGTCATGATTCAGGAAGAATTATCTCTATTTACACTTTAGGAAGGGGGAATAAGAGAAGCTCACAATTTAAGTTTGTTGAAGAGTGTGACAGACTAGTATGTCTGAGAGGGATCCCTGTGTAGACAGAAGGATGGGTTTTGTAGGTGCGCTCTGAAGTCAGGACCATCAGGGATGCAAATCTGTATTTAGTCCTGAAGATGACCAAGATGGAGAACGTTGATGGGTGGAGGGATCAGAATTAATTCCTTTGAATAGGAGAGAAGTTTAAATTTGATTAGTTGGCAACCGCTGCACACAGTGCTGTTCAGGCTTGATAAGCATCTTTGCCACAACCCTGCTAGCCTGTGCACTACTTCTTGCTATTAAAACCAAAGTAATGCTATTAAAACCAAAGTTTTGGGGAGGGAAATAAGTTCTGGTTGACTTATGTGAAATCCAGCTCAAAATTAAGAAATGCAGAGGGGAACCAGATGAGGGAATATACTGAGATGTAGATGACAAGAGTCAAATCTGTAGCAGAAACATTTCTTTTGCTTCATTGAGGAGCTCGTGTTTCTGTATTGAGGAGATACTTCATTGCCTTTTGGTTGTTTCGGATAAGAGGTGGAAAGGGGATGCAAAAGAATTGTAGTACTTTGTTGTGCTTCTGAAACTTAACCTGGTATTGCTTTGCCTTTGGGATCAGTTGCACTTTATTCTGCCTGTTCAACAGTGGCAGTTTAATATTTCGGTGCTTTTCAGGAAACTGTGGAAAGCTGACTTCCCATCTTTCTCAAGTGGAAGAACTTGTGTTAAAGTGCCTGCAAGAGTGCAGTTGTAACCATTTCCTACATAAGCATAATTTTATATTTCTCCTGCTTTACATTTGGTGATCTAGGTATGAATAATTTTTTTTTTTTTTAAAGTTCATAAAAGCCCATCAAAGAAGGGGAGCAGGGAAAAGGGGTTATATTGCTGGTGCAGAGCAGTTTCCAAGTGTGCTGGATGTTATTACAACCAAAGAAAAAAGAGAAATTTGGTAGTGGGAGGGAGGTGAAGAGTATCTGGGTATTTCAGGTAACTTCCAACCATTAGACCACTACAGAACCATTTAGACCTTGCAGAGAACAGCCACCTTTGCAGATATTATGGGAAGAAGGAGGTTGTGTTCATTAGGAATGAAACATACAAATTTTTTATTCAACCACAAGGACTCCTGTAAGCTTTAGGTGACACACCTTGACATCAACTTTACCTAAAACACTGTACTGTCTTTATGATCTGCTCACTGAAACAGTATACTGAAATGAAAACTTGATTTCCCAATGATGTAAAAATATATAGGTAAAAGGGATAAGGATATTTTCCTCAGAGTGAACAATAAAACACTTTTTAGTTCCCCTAAGTGACCAAAACAGCCTGACTGTGACAGCACTCAGCAGTTTGAGATACACTGCTAGCAATGCGTAAGTTGGATACCCCCATAAATTGGATGCACAACTTGCTTACTAAAAAGCTCAAAATTGTATATACAAGTAATCTCTGTTCTGTGTCTAACCATTCTTTTAAATTTAGGAAGCCTTATTTCTACATATATTTGTGTTCATTGATTCATTTCTGAGCTTCAAAGTACTTTGGGACAATCTAATCTGGGCAGCACTCAGTCTTTTAGTCTATAGTGGCTTGCCACAGAGTAATTCTGGAGTTTTGTATTTATATCTAATTGCCTATTTATCTCTTTTTTTTTTTGTTTTTTTGTTTAAGTCGAAGTATGACTGAGTGTTGTTTTTTTTTTTTTTAACATTCTGAGGTATGCTATCCTTAAAGTTATGATTTTGATATATGTATCTGGGTAAAGGTATCTTCTACAAGTTTTCATGGTCACCACGTTCTACTCTAAGCATCTTCAGAAAGCACACTTGTCCTTCTGGTGGCCAACTTGCTAACAACCCTTCCAACAAGCCTGGCATGGTTTGAATCAAATCTGCTGGCAGTTACCAGAAGGGTATTTTATTAATAGTCTTCTCACGGCTGTGAAGCATTTTCGGTTTGTGGATATTGGAGGATGGTTACACAAAGAAAGTCTTTAGTTCACAAAGTTTCTCCTCTGTGCTTTTCTTGTGCTTTGTTGTGTGCTTGTCTCTGTTCTGTTTAAGCGGAGAAGGAAATGAAAGCTTGTCTCCAGGCTCTCGCTGTGTTAGTCTCTAGCTGTGCATTTTACTGGCTGTAGTTTTAAGCTCCTGCACTGCTCCCTTTTGGAATTTAGAGTTGAGAGAGGAAAGAGGCTATTTTCTGGCTGAAATATCCAGTTTTAATATTTTATGCCAGATGATGCAGTTGCATCAGCGAGTCACCAGAGTGACTTAAACTCTCTTCACTCCAATGAACGTTCACTCAAATGTATCAATACTTGAGATGCTAACATTAGCTGGCTGATTATCAGAGCACTGTTATGAGAAAGTTAACAGATCTTGCGAGGGAATTGCAGTTTTGTGGTACACTAAACTTGATGATTCCTGCCAAATAACAATTGTAAACTCTTCATAGGTTCTCAAAAACTTAATTTCTCATAACCCCTATTCACTATCTCGTATTTTAATACTGTCCTCAGAATATCTTGCTGAGGTAGGCAAGTGTAATACCTGTTTTACTGAGAGATTAGTGGTTTGTTCGAGGTCCTACAAGGAATTTGTGACAGAAACGCAGATGGAACCAAAATCCATCAAGCCTTGGCCTTAGCCATAAAATAATCATCATCGTTATTATTATTATTATCCAGTTAGATTTGAAATTAGATTTGAATGTGGGGCGTCTCACATCAAGAATGTTGATGCTGAGCAGGAGTCCTTGATAAAGCAATCAAAAGTAAGTTTGAGGTCCTGAATTCCTGAGCGCAGGTAGATACTGTTTGGGGAATCTGTGGCGCTTCAAAATTTAAGCAACAGCACTGCCAGCCCTGTAGTGTATATCTTTATTTTGATCTCAGGAATGAAGGAACTTGGCTTTAAAAGTGGAGCATGATGGCAACTTTGGAAAAAAAAAAATAAGTTCATTTATCAGTCTTCCGGTATTAACAGAATAGGCTGACATCTTCATTTTGGCTGACAGTCCTGATTTTAATGGGAAGATTTGTCGAAGTTGAGCTGCCTCTTGGTAGGGGAGGAGCTTTTGTCTATTATCTGCTCAGTGTTACAACTTTATTGTGCTGACTGATAATGCTTGTACTGCTCTGCACATAGCTGTGTCATTCCTCTGCAACGGAGCAATAAGGTGGGCATGTGAGCTGTCTGGCACAGTGCAAGGTAGCTTGCAGGTGTAGTAAAGATGATTAATTGCACGCAATAATTATTGAGGTCAGAGATAGTGGAATCAAATCATGCCACCTCTGTTTGCTTCGCTGTTCTGCTCCTAACTAGATCACATCCAGATACGCCTTTTCTCCTCCTTACACCTACTTGACCTCTCAAGTCTATCCTATTGATTTACAAAATAATAAATATTCAACATTCTGTAAAGTGTTAGACTACCCCGTTTTTTCTCCCGGTGAGGTTCAACTTCTCTCTTGAGTCATCAAATTGGGAACCAGAACCTTTCTCCCCAAGCCTGTCAGCTATTTTGCACAATTTCTACACTGCGCTCATCCCTGAATTTTTCATTTTTCCAGTTTCAGGTTTTAACTATTCTAGCCCTTTGCAATAAAAATAATAATAATTATGGCTTAAAAAAAAAAAATCCAAAGGAACCTTCCTGCAAAAATCAGGTAAATAACTAAACAAAAATGGTCCAGTATAATCTAAAAGCCTAAATTTGGCAGGATGATTAGTCTGTGGGGTGTCAGTGACAGTGAATAAAGTTATTAGAATCTGTCTCTGTATTTGCCATTTATCTAGCCCTAATTGGGAAATGCTACAACTTCTTGCTCTGGTTTTTGCTCTTAAATACTGTACTTTCAAGGGAGTGCTGCTCTGCAGTAAAAGCCCGGGGATCTCCCTGCATCCCACCCAGGGGGCAATCAGAAGGGTAGGAGGCTGCGCATACGTTGCGTTAGACAGCAGGCATCTCGTCAGGTCTCCTGTGTGTGCTCAGAAGAAAGGAATTGGCACAGAGATCAGAGGAACAGCTCTGCATAGAGCTGCCTCTCTGGGGCTGCAGGTAATGCAGCACCATAAAGGGCTCTGACTCTGTAACAAAGCCAAGTTTGAAAGGTTGTGGAAGGAGGGTTTTGTGTTACTATTTTTATTTGCATTTGAACTTTGCCTTTTTGTGCTACTGTCTTTTTTTTAGTATTTTTTTTTATTTTATATACATCATAGGACTGCTGTTTGTAGCATTTTGTCTTTTAATATGGATAGTAGGGTGACTTTAATGATTAATCCACATCAGTGTTGTGACTGTCATTGGGTAAATACTAATAAAGAATAATCATTCATTGAAGCCAAAGAATGTTTTCTTGTGGGTGGTTTTTTTTTTTTTTATTATTTACTTTAAAGGCCTGGGATCAAGGTCATAACTTTTTGAGAAGGGATTCAGGTCAAGCTTTTAGTAACTCCTACCATGTTAATGTGTTGTGTGGTGCAGAAAGGGAGTTGCAGAGGGCATCTGCGTTGGGTCTGGAAGGGGCTCGCAGTGCTGGGAGGAGGTATGAGGCAGCAGCGGTTTGGAGGGGATCTGGTTCACCTCCTCTCCTAATGGGGCTGCATTCCAGCCGGGGGTTGTCACTACTTTTCTGTGTGAAGACGATGTATTACTGTATCGTAAGGCAGCTGTACTGCGCACTGGGCACTACACAGATGGCTCCAAACAAGCTGTGGTGTTGTGCAAACGCATTCGTTTGCCTCTGCTTTTTCTTCCCATCCATCATGTAAATTTTTTATTTTTGATTGTTCTCTGCTGTTGCCTGTAGCTTTGACCTGAGCAGCTGTAGTGATTTGAGGAGGTTATCAATTTCAGGCTATCAGACAGGGGTCTCGTATCTGAGGTTAGCAGTTTTGCACCCAAAAGGTTGCATTTCTGTAGTTGCCTCGCAGTGGAATGGCAGTGACAATTGCCTGTAGTCACAGTAAGTAGTCCATTTGAAGTTTTTGAACCGTTCCTTCAGTTGCCCTCCAAAATAATCTATACAATCAGAGACCTTTTGTTCCTTTAAATCCTTTTCCATCATGTAACTATTCTGTGGTTCCAATTCTAAATGACTTGCAAGAATTACTGAAGATACTGTCCCTTCTGTAAATAACTTTAGCACAGATTTTTTTTAAAAAAAATGTATACATAATAAATTCCAATTAATCTTGGTGACTAAATGCATTTGTGATTCCTTCCCTTCCCTCTGCCTTGTCCTCTTCAGCTCAAACATTCCCTTTTACTGCATATTAACTTGCGATAATGTCTTGTAAATTAAGAGTTTATTTTTTTCTTTTCTTGGGTGGGCTGCTTGTGTCCTTTGACTTGAATGAGGCCATTAATATACTGGATGCTATCCAATGGCCTGCAGTAGTACTGAACAAAAATTATTATTCAGTGTTGTGTGATTGTCTGTAGTAGGTACACATATGTTTGAGGGTGTGTACAGGGTTTAAATGAGTTTGATGTACTTTGATTATTTTTAATTTTTGTGTGTGTGTGTTATGCGGTGACTTGGAAACATATTTTAGTTGCATGTGTTTTAACAGATGCATACATGACACAGGCAACCAATTAACTGAAGTGAAAATTAATAAATTGGTGAAATTCATTCTGAAACTTGCTAAACTCCAGTTCTGTTAACTGCTGCGTGAGGACCTGGAAGCCAGTGATTTGTCGTGGGATATTAAAACATGGGCACCGATTCTTGGGAGCAATGGGAATTTTCTGAAGGACTGTGGAGATGCGGAATCTCAGCAGGTCACCTTTCCTGAGGTGCCATTGAAAAACATAATAGAAGCAATTACTATCCTTGACAGAAGAGCTAACTGACGTACAAATACTCTGCTCATCTGCAGGGTTTCACCTGCTATGGAACTTTCTGATGGTGTTGCCATGAAAGTGTAACCCGTGCTACTCTGGAATCTCTACAAAGCAAAGAAGTTACCTCTGTTCAATTGTGCTCAACAGGATTACACTACTATGAGTTCTTCCTGCAAAACAACAGTTAAAAATACTTAGAGCTTCCTGGTGCTTGCTTTCCATATAGTTTGGACGTATAGGTATATTGTTATTAAAGCAAGAATGGCTCAGGACTGCAGGCTCTAAATCTGCAAAAAGAAATGTGAAGCTGTTAGTTAACAATAAATACACTTTTGTTTTTATCCACCAAAAAAAAATCACAAATGGCACTTACAAAAGTGTTCCACTGTATGGAAACTCTGCATTTTCCTAAATGGGATATGATTTAAAATAACCCTCAAAAGCTCTACTGTTATAGAAATAGACCTGTTTTTGTAGGTAACTAAGAAATGAGAATCCGAAGTGTGACTAGTCTGCAATATACTTAGAAAATTATTCTGATAATGTGTATTTATATTTTTTGGCTGGGAAAAGTATTATTTTACATCCTGTGGAGAGTCTTTTGCTTTTATCCATTCAGTCGTGTTCCATTACGCAGAACTGAGAATTGAAGCAGGAAATGTAGGTCATCTGAACCGCGCAAGAAATGTGCCTTGGGCATTGAGAACTATGTTGTCTTCCCTGTACAATCACTGGTTGATTATCACTTTTTTTTTTAAAGGCTATAACATAGGTGAACTGGCAGTTACTTCTGACATTAACATTGTACCTGTGTCCACTGCATTTACTATTATTGGGTGCTAGGATAATAAAATTTATTTTAATCTTCTTGAATATTCAGAATTGTGCTGTACTAAGAATGTACTTACATCTGATGTTTACAAGCATAGTAAGGGTTAAGGGTAGCCCATAGTAGGCTCTACAGAATCATGAAAGAAAAGTTGAAGTAAAATGAAAAAACACTATTTATATTTACGTGGAGGTAAAGTGCCTAGATGAAGAAGCTTCCCTCCAGCCCAGTACCTGTGTCTTTGCTTGGCGTTTCAGCTGAGATGAGTCATTAACAACTTCACCTTCCAAAAATTATGCTGAAGCTGAATAACATTGTTCAAGTCTGAATCAAGACTGGAATGCTGAACTTTGCATGATACAATTTAGTAAATTTTTCTTGTTACCATGCTAGTTTAGCCATATTTATTACTTGAGTTTATAGGTGTACTTACTGTTCCTCCTAATTACTATTTATTATTGTAAGACTCACTCTCTAAAGATATAGAATACACTTATTTCATGTATTCAGTACAGAATCATGTTTAAATACTTGCATTGCTTCAAATTGAGTTATTTTTCACCAGAAACTAAGTTCCTTCTTTTCTTACTGTTAAGTAAAAAAAAAAAAAAAAATGATGCTACATTTTCACATTTTTTGCAATAATTAATTTTTCTTTTTTTACTGTTATGTTTTATTGATATTTAATATCTAGAAGTATCATATAGCAGTTTATGACTTAGTTCTTGGCCTTTCTTGCTAAAACCAGGGAAGAGATTGAGGTAACGATAAAGTACATCCTTTAATTCTGTAAAGCAAATACAAGAGAAATTGGAAGTTATGATTGGAACACTGTTCAGCTGATTTTCCAGGCACCTTAAGAATTTAATAGATTTCCCAAAATGTCTAACCCAAATGGAGTCAGAACTTGTTAATCATGTTAAATATTTTGATCTCTCACATGCCAATCCCCTAAACTGTTGAACAGTTGATTCAAATCCAATCAAGTTTATTTCTTTTGTTGTTGTCCTTTTTTGTGAATTACAAATGCCCCTATATACCCATCAAGTAAAGTGACGTAACTGGTATGTTCCAAAAATGAAAAGGTGACTTGTGATTTAGAATCCATTACTCTCTTCTGTCCTTTGTTTTGTGAAATGTAAGATGTATTCAAATGGTTTGCATTAAGTGCGTAGAACTCACAGCGTAGGATGTGGCTGTTTTTATTCATGAAGTGATTGTGGGACTGTATTGTGGTGGCTTCATGAACTTGCCTCTCAACTGACATATGGTGAATTAATAAATAGGTTGTTGTTTGAAGCTTCTGAGTCAAAGTCAAATTGTGTCAGAGTAGAATATTTTTTTACTTTCTTTTTCTCAGTGTGTTTACAAGGTTAATTTTTTTTTTGTTTGTTTTTATCCTGATCTTTATCCAAACAGTAAATGTGGGTAGTCAACTAGAAGGGAGTCTAGGCACTCACTGGGTCTAACCCTTTCATTCGTGAATCAAGAAACACGCTCTTCTACTGTAGCCCTCGTGTGTCTGGGCCTTGTGACTCTCTGAGAGCACCGAGAGGCTTTGTGTTGCCATAGTTCCTGCTTTTGAAATAGATAGGCTGGAAGATATTTCCATTTTTACTCTTCCCTAGATATGTTTCTATGCCCACCAACACAGGTTGATAGTTTGGTTTGTGGGTTTTGTTTGTTTTGGGTTTTTTTTTTTGTTGTGTTGTTTTGGTTTGGTGTTTTGTGTTTTTTTTTCCCTCAATGCCCATAAGAGAAGAGGGTGATTTTCTTCAGGTTCTGGGTCCAAGCTTTTATATTGCCTGAAAGGTAAAATTTTTAACTGCTGTGAGTCACAAGAAAAAGATTGAGAACAATGTTTTGAGATTCCCATTTTTATTAAATTCTGAAGAGTACTTCAGAGAGTAGCACTGAACTCGTTATTTTTAAGGCTAATTAAGTGCTGAATGTAATTTTAACAGCTTTAAATAATGCATTTTATATTTAGACCCCCACATTTTCAAAGGTAGACAACAGCAGTATTCTGGTACCTTACTGTAGGACCTGATTTGTTATAGGCTTTGAGTGATGGTGACTCTGGGATAAAATATGAACTCTGCAGCCATTGAGACTTTTACATGACCAGGACTTCAGAGACAGGCCATCTCCCGAAGTGCATAAATAAAAGTTTAGATGTTCGTACTGAATGGTTTAGAATCTTCAGAATATGCTTGGGAACACGGTACGGTCAGGAGAGATTATTGTTACTAAACAAAATGTACGTGATCATTTCTAAACATTCTATATTGCAGAACTCTCGGTTCTCTGGATGTCATGTATAACCATATAACCGGAGTTACTGCTCTTTCTTGTTTTACTGATGGAGAAGCAAACATGTCTATCACTTTAAATGATCTTTATTCCAAACTGAATTTGAGATGGGGGTGGCGAAATCTAATGATGTTAAAATTCATGTAGCCAGGCCAGTGAGGGATATTTTTTGTTTCGTTAACTTAGTTAATCATCTAATGAATTAAATCGTATATAATCTGGCTGCATCAGGAATTTTGATTCAGTAAGGACTTCGGGAATAATTCTTCCGTAGTATCTGAATACCCCAGATAGCCTTTGAGATAAGGAACAATTCATTTCACCTTCCACCATTGTAAATGCTGTGGAATTATTGTAGACTGGATTTGCACATCTATGTTATTTTAGATATTCTTTACAAATTGACCAGGGAAATAACACTAGCAACTGATTCTGAATTCAAATTTTCCATACAGTTAAGGATTTTGGATGAAATATATTGATTAAATAGCCTTTAGTTTTAGTCTTTTGGCATCATAGAAACTCCATAGATGAATAGCATGAAATTCCTTTATCAAGAACAGTAATTCCTCAATTTTCTTCTACTCACTTGTTTCTTCTACTCAGTTGTTTCAAGTTACTGTAAGAGTATTGCTAATCTATTTTTCTTGAATGAACAACTATTTGTAAAAGCACAGTAGCACCAGTGTTTGTGTTTTGCAAGGTAGGTTTGAGACATAAATAAAACAAAAAATTAACTCAATTTCCGTGTTTTTCATAAATTATATATTAAAAATGCTCACTATAATGAACTTAAACAGATTAGATTTTATTGCATAGAGTAAATCAATAGATCGTTAAGTTTGGAAGGAAAGACACCTGATGTTACAAACCAAAACAATGATTTCC
The DNA here is from genome assembly GCF_000708025.1 of Charadrius vociferus. Taxonomy (NCBI): domain Eukaryota; kingdom Metazoa; phylum Chordata; class Aves; order Charadriiformes; family Charadriidae; genus Charadrius; species Charadrius vociferus. Next base: position 3,748,920 of record NW_009649619.1, read on the forward strand.
CTTAGATTACTTCAGCAAATAATTGGTGTAATGGGTATTTTTTTTCAATTGCTTTTTATAAATGAAAGAACTCAATGGGCATATTGTCAAACAGACTGAGACTTGGTGTTCTGAATTCTGTTTACTTTTTGTCTAATTTGACTTGTCATTTTGAGCAAGATGTTTAACTCCTTGGCTTCTGTTTACTGGTACTTAAAGAGGAGAATAAAAGTTATGTATTTAGTTGAACTTACCAAATGGTGTTTGTATGCACCAGAGGTATTTGCTAACTTTTTAGAAAGCATCAGCTAAAGAATGCATGTGATTTTCATTCTAATACGATTTCTAAAATATCTTCCAGGCAGAAGTAGGTGGGAAAGAGCAACTTACTGTTTCAAGGCAATTTGATAGCAATTTTCTTGGAAATATAATACTCCAGGAATGCAGTTCAGTGTTAAAGTAGGAATCTCTCTGCTTTGTTGGCAATTTAATCATGAAAATTATGTGGATATTTAAAATGAGCAGAGGACCTGGGTTTGGAAACTAATTCAACATTGATAGCACTTGTTGCTCAGTTTGTTCTTGTGGAGCACCAAGTTATTCTTAAGGAGAGCAGAGAGGGGAAAAAAAGCTGCAGATTAAGCTTCTATAACTACTCTTGAAGTAAACTAATCATGGGATTTCCTGATTATTGAAATTAGGATTCTTTGTCTGCTACTGATATTCTCCTTGAATGTTGCATAAAGCTGATTTAAATAATTGAGTACTCTTTAAGCTTAAAGGGATAATGGGGAATGAAAACAGTTAAATACCTTCATGTTTTGATTAGAGCATTTTGAACAGTATCAGCCCTGAACATAAGTAGTTTATATCTATGATATATTAAAGAAGTAATTTTAAAATGTTTTTCTAGTTTTATGATACGTTTTGTGTATCTCCTGATGCTGTGGGACTCTGGTAACTGTGAATAATACAATTATGAATTATAACTGATACATTATGGTGAGAAGTGCTTTCTTCTTACTATAGGAAATAAACTATTCCCACTGATAACACCCCCAGCCTCAGTTCATTTATGGTTGTCCCTGTGCCTCTTGGGAATCCTGAGCATGGTCCAAGTCAGGTCTTGAATAACACAATTTCTGTTTATATGCCATACGCATCAGAACTGTAAAGAGTTTCTGTGGATATCGTATTACAGTGTGTAGGGTTTAGATAAGATGATGAAATATTGTGTAACTTCTCCTTTTCTGATGTATTTCTTTCAAAGTCTATTACACTATGCAATGTAGTGTATACTACAAGGAAGTTCAGTGTGCTTTAAGACTGGATGTTAAGTCTGATGTTTGATTCTGCTCAATGCTGTAGCCTAATCCTGTTCCTACTACTCTGTTTCTTCCAGGACGTGAGAGACTGCTCCCACGATGGCAGAGATTTACGTGAAAGATTTTGTTGAACACTACATGACTTAAATGCTAACAGCAGAAGGCACTAGCTGGTAGCTCAGTGTGGAGCAAAAATTTTATATTAAACTTAAAAAATAATTATGTCCAAGAAAAGTCGTCCCAAGGGAGAGAGGTCCGACATGGAGATTGAAGCCCTCCAAGCTGCTAATGAGGAGCTACGAACTAAACTAACCAACATCCAGATAGAATTTCAGCAAGAAAAAAGCAAGGTATTTGTCTGTCTATATTTCGTGATCATTTTTCTTAACAGTAACAGTGTTAGAAACCAGCAGAGCTTGAGTCTCAAACTAATTCACTACTAAAATGCATCAGCCTTAAGAAAAACATGGGACAAAGATGTGAAATCAGAAGAACCACTGATGAACTGACATTGGTGCCAACCATTTTAAGTAATGTGCAAAAGTAAGTAAGGAGGTAAATATCCCCAAACATCCCGTCACTGAAATTTGCAGTCACAGCAATACAAATGGCCCTAGCTTAGTGTGACTTAAAGGCAACAAGGGAGTTTTGTATTTGATCTTAGCAGTAAAAGCTCTATGTTGGAAAAAGAAGTGTCTTCAAAGTCAAACATCAGCATCATATTCAAAGCGTGTCACTTGAAATGCCTATGGAGAATGTAAATTAACTGGAAATCGTCTGTGTGGGAGTCCTGATTTGATTTTGCTGAGGTTGTGTGCCATTGCTCTGAGCTGTTCAATGATGCATCCAATTGCTAATGAAACAGATCCGTCAATATTTATCTATCCAGCACATGTTCAACAGGTATTTGAGTAATCAAGAGAATACCTAGGAGAAATTGTTCATTCACGAAGTACATATACATTTGTAAAAATTAGCATTTACTTTTATGTATCTGTCAGTTTAAAATATGGGCAAGCCAATAAGGTTATTTCTATTCTATTAGTTTATTAATCTCGGTACATTTGACTTTGAACAGGACAGTCCTGGAGATGAATCCATGTGGAGATGGAGTTATCTGTGTGTGTTTGGTGATACTGTAGTTGCAAGAATCTCAAGGGCTTACCAGTGGAACAAGTATGCACTGAAAACTTGTTCACTGTATAAAACATAGCATTGTTCTAGCCCTGTTTCTTTATATTGGTGTAAAATTCGGAACACCTGAATAATAATATTTCTGCATGTTCTTTAACAGCCTTGTGTGATACTCAGCTTTGAATGGTCTTATTTTTCATATTTTAATTTAAAAAAGCAAACAAAAAATGCCTGAAAATATAATCTTCAAAATTTATTTCTTACAGAGGAATAAGAAACAATAAAGCTTTAATTCTTGTTTGACTGATACAGTAGGTTCAGCCAAGTAAACTTGTATTGCATTGGAAGTTTTTCTTTGCAGACTAAAGCAAAAAGTCATGTCTCTTATAGGTCAGAAGTATTGATAAGTGAACAGAAAAGTCAGATTTTATTTTTTTTTTTACCATTATCGTCCTCATCCAACTTCTTTTACTCTTGTTTGCTATAATGAGAACAAATTATAAAACAAGAGTGGCACAAACTGCTTGTGCTTCTTAAAACCATGCACCATGAAATTATTTAGTGGCTGATACCCTCTAAAATTGAATTTACCAGCTGATAAATTGAATTATTTCACTGTCATTTTTAGGGTCTCAGTGCTTCTGTTTGGGAAGAGGCTTGTGAACTGCTGGTACACTACACTTACATTAGTACATTTTTTTTATTATTTCTTTTGTCGTATTTCCTATTTTCTTCTATATCACCTTTTATATAAAAATACAGTTGTAAATTTTATTTTCATCTCTTAGTTTCATTAAAAAGAGCATGTACATAATTATAAAGTTATCTTATACCTTGGAAAGAAGAATGAATTAATTTTGAGTGTTTAAATAACTCAGATACTAAAAAAAAACAACCCAATTCTACAAAAAGATTACATGAACCCTAAGAAGAGTTTAGCCCTGATATGCTTACAAGTTTGATACTTTACCTGTAACAGTGTCAAGATTAACTCTGATTCAACAAAGAATAGCTACAAGACCATGACAGCTGTAAGAACATTTTCTGTAACTAGTCTGCTTATTTACATACAACGAGAGTGATAATAATTGCTTCAGTTTGGTTACCTGTTCATCTTTCTACAGTTTGAGCATTTCATATTTTCTGAAGTATTGAAGTTGTTATAGCAGACGCATCTGTGTTTTGTGTGCGTATGTGTGCAGAGAAATGAGTGAGCTCACTTGTGTAATGTGTCGGTGAATATGAAAGAAGAAATTACAGCCAGAGCGCTCTAAAATCCTACCAAATACACAGTGCAGTCCGTAGTAAATTCTGTGGTGTGTTGGAGTGCGTTTCTGGGAGGATGGGGAGAAAGAGGTCTTCAACCTCTGTCCCACATCTTTGCTGCAGTGTTTGCTCTAAATAGTTTAACTAGAATTGAACAGTGTAGTTTATTTCCCACCATCAGGGCAGCAGCCTGTGCTCTGTCTGCGCAGCAGCTACACGGGGTGCCTTGGCTGAGACGATGAGTAGATTGAAGCTGTAGAGATTTTTCCTTCTTAAACTGTAACTTAAAAATGAGTAACAAAACCAACAGAAATTACTGTTTGGGATCAGAAAAGTAAAAACACTGTGCCTAGAGAATTCTAAATAAATTAGATGGCTTTATTGGCTCAGAGGTAAGAGACAAAGTATTGAAGCTGCTAAACAGACAGCTCTGTGGCCTGTGGGAGATAAACTGTATTAGGAAAGGTAACAAACTCTTGTGGGGCCAATTCATTTAATTTAATTCTCCTAAGCTATTTTGTCCCACATGCATATGCCTATATTAATGATTTATCTGAGGAAAAACCTTCTAATTGATGAGAGACATCACAAATGGAAATTAGTCTTGAGATAATTCTGCCTGCAAAATCCTGGTTTCTCTGAAATAAAAATGTTACCAAGAGACATCCAAAACTTTGTGCGTTTTTTTTTTCCCAGTTCATTTTGTTTCATTTGTTGTTGAGCCATTTAAAGACATTTCTCCTGTAAAGTTGTTCCCCTCCATGCTTATGCGATACCTGCTCCAAAATGGGTATGTTTGCAGTTCTTTGACGATGCATCATTGTGGATCTTGCTGGTGGTGTTTTGGGCCTCTGGCATACGAGCAGCTGGATTCATTTATGTTGCCTAAGGGGTAAAGTGAAGTGAAGGGATTGTAGGCTTGCTGCCATCTATGGAGAGCCTGGAGAAGGAAATGCGTGAACTGCACACGGGGCTCACGTACTGCCCTCTCTCTGCTAGTGGAAATGCTTGGTTGGAAGACATCCAAAATTTGGGTATCAAGTAACAAAAACAGTTGTCCGAAGCGCAAAAATTACACTTATTTTAATGTGTATGGAGGCACGACTTGCTCTAATGGAACCTTAAAGACTGGTGCAGTAAGCACAATGAGAGGCAGTGAATGAGCATGGTCTTGGCAGTCAAAGTCAAGCAAATGTGAATCAGCTCAGTGGTTTTATAAGTGGCTATGCTGACATCCATGAATATTTAGGAACAAGTATCACAAAGTACCTATTCCTACTGAGATGGTTAGCAAATATTAGAAGATAGTCTTCCAATACGTTGGGTAATATTTTGTTCTTGATATCAAGGTGTTATAGTGTTTGCTGTCACTATTGCTCCCTCTTCATGGAGTTCTGCTATTGCTTTTAAATATACATATTTGGCTTGTGACTCTGCATTTGTAGAGTTGAGATCACAACACATCTAGGAGTTAGGATAAATGAGAATTTTCAGCTCAGTTGCCACTGTATCACCTCAAATTTCACAGATTGTTTTTGTAAGTCCTCATGCTTTTCCCAGATATCTTTGGGGTTTTTGAGCTTTGATGTCAGATGAATCTGTGTGTAACGGTGATTCACTGTAAGTTGAAAAAAAAAATCTGTTTTCAGTACATGAAATTAAAAAAAAAAAAAAAAAGCATGCCGTACCTGTCAGAACAGCTTTATTTACTGGGGATTAAAAAGTCGTATGGAAGAGTTATGGCCAGTATGTATAGAAGAACTCTAAATACAGCTGTTGATTTGAGAATCCAGACATACTGAATACATATATACATATATATACTGAATACATATATAAAGAATGTTATTCCTGTCTGCTATGTATGGAATAAGAAAGGAGCCAGGTAACTTCCTGAACTAGGAGGAGTGTACTGAATAGCAAGGAGGCACTAGGGTATTGTAATTGGGAATGAAATATCACAACCCTCTTGGAGCAGGCAAATGGATGAAGTATTGGTAAAAACATACATAGTTACATCTGCCACTACTGACTGGGATTAAAAGGAAGCACATCCCTTTGGGTTGTTTTTTTTTTTTCCTGACAGCAGTTGAAGGGCATTTGAATTCAACTGTTCTCTACGCTTGATATAAATGTAATTTTTCAATACTCAACAAAATGAGAGAATTTTGGACACCTGTCAAACATTGGACAGTAAGTAACAAAGTTATTAAGAATAAATGTGGCAGTGTTACTTCAATCAGAATTCAAAATTATTAAATGAGTGAATATGCGAGACATGATAATGCAATTTCTAACCTAGGTAAAACAGCTACTGGAGAGGAGTGAGACATAAATTGACAGATATTAAGCAATGATTATCATTAATTTGGAAGAATCAATGGGAAACTATGATAATTAAACCTTTTAGATGGTGTCATGTTGGAAAAGGTTGACAGAAAACACAGTGGAAGAGATCCTAAAAAAGCCTGGTGTCACAGTGTGATCTACAGGAAAATTCCACTTGGAACTGTAGCAGGGCCTTTAAAATTAATGTACCTTATCAAATTATATATCTAAACTATTTAAATCTGGAATAAAAGGACAATCACTGGAGTCTTCAGAAGTTTCTAGGGGATCCAAATATAGCACAGGAAAAAGAGAAAAGTTTCATATATTCACATATGAACAGAAACACATTTCCTGTGAAACTTTGATATTGTCACATAATCATGAGTGTTTAGGTTAAAAGGTTATCAGAAGTGGAAATGCTTCAGGCAGGAAAGATTGCAGTAGATGTGGTGCCTTGATTTTATTTTTTAATTTATTCTTTTAAAATAGTTTGGTTTTTTATTTATTTGTTACTGGAAATGGGCATGCAAGAAGAGGATATTTATGAAAATGGACAGCAAAAAGCCTCCTGTATTTACTCTTCCTGGAGAAGGAACAATGAGTAAGATCACAGATAAATGAAGTAAGCAGTAGAGGCAGGTGGACTGGAAAAATGGTGACAGAGTGCACAGGTTTGGGCTGTGATAGTTAAATTTCTTCATAGTAGCTTTTATGGGGTTGTATTTTGGATTTGTGCTAAAAACAGTGCTGATAACACAGGGATGTTTTAGTTACTGCTAAGCAGTGCTTACACAGAGTCAAGGCCTCTTCTGTTCCTCACACCACCTGGTGGGCAAGTAGGTTGGAGGTGCAAAAAAAGCTGGGAGGGGACACAGCTGGGGCAGCTGACCCCAACTGACCAAAGGGTTATGCCATACCATGTGACGTCATGCTCAGCAGTGAAACCGGAGGGAGGCTGGCAGGGGGGCCACTTTTCAGGGACCAGCTGGGTATTGGTCGGTTGGTGCTGAGCAATTTCTTTCATTTCCATCAGTTGTCTTCCTTGGGTTTTATTTTCTTCTCTATTTTTTTTCCTCTCTTCCTTACAGTTTTTAAATATTTTTTTTTCCAATTATTAAACTTTTTATCTCAAACCATGAGTTTCTTTCTCACTTTCACCCTTCCAATTCTTCCCACACCCCACTGTGGGGGACAGAGTAAGTGAGCAGCTGTGTGGTGCTTAGTTGCTGAGTGGGGTTAAGCCACATAACTGAGCAGTGAGTGCAAGTTCCATCAAAGCAACGTCTGATATGGCGGAGTCACATGTGACTGCTGCTTCTGACACTTCTAAGCTCCGATTAAAGGAGAAAGAGATTCGGAGAAGTGGTTGCCTGAAAGTAGAAACAAGGCATTCTTGGACAACTTAAGGCTGACGTTATCCTGGACTGCATTAGGAAGGGTGTTGGCAGCAGGTGGAGGGAGGTGATCCTTCTCATCTGTTCAGCACTGGTGACACCATATCTGGAGTCCATATCTGGAGTGTGGGATCTCCAGTCGAAGAGAGATATGGACATACTGGGTCAAATCCAGTAAAGGGCTATGAAAATGGTGAATGACTTGGAGCACCTGGTGTTCAAGGAAAGGCTGAGAGAGCTGGGACTGTTTAGGCTGGAGAAGAGAAGGCCAAATGCTCTCAGTGGACCCCAGTGAAAGGGTAGGAGGCAGTGGGCATTAACTGAATACAAGAAATACCATTTAAATGTAAGATTTTTTTTTTATTTTTTTTTTTTTTTTTTTTTACTGTGAGGTGATTAAACACTGTAACAGGTTGCTCAAGCACATTGTGAAGGCCATGTCCTTGAGATATTAAAAATCTAATTGGACAATGTGTAGAGCATCTTGCTCTGGTTGACCCTGCTTTGGGCAGGGCTGGACTAGATGACCTTTGGAGATTCTTTCCAGCCTCAGCTATTCTATGACTATATTACCTAACTCTAAACACAAGTTATCTAAATACAGTTCAATTAATTTTTGAAAAGCTAGTAGAGATGCAGTAATATATTTAAATTGAAGACCAGTAAATATGTACCTTTTTTTTTTCCTTCCCTTGAAGCTTGAAAATATTTAAAAGGTAAATTTACTTAGTGTAATTTTAAATAGTAGAGTTTCCAAAGTCATTATGGAAAGATAGAAGATTTTCTTCCCAGCATGTGGTTTTCTTTCTGCTGCATAACCTGTGGTGTAACTGAGCTTTCGAATTTGGAATTGCATTGCACAAAGCATTGTGGAAGTGTTAAATGTTGTTCAGTTAATTCCTCCTTTGAATCCATGAGGAACGGTCCAGGAGGACTGGAGAGAGGTAGGCAAACAGAGAACTTTGTCAGGAAAGGAAACTTGTTACTTAAACGTGCCCCCCACCCCCCCCCCCACCAAA
>NW_009649619.1:3757388-3800524 GCF_000708025.1 Charadrius vociferus
AAAAAAAAAAAAATCAAGAGTTTATTTTTATTTGTTGAATCTAAAATCTAGGCTGAGCTCTACAAATCCTGACAAGTGCCCTGTATCTTGGGTTGCTATTACAAATATGTCATGTCCCCTCCTGTCCCATCCCTGTCCCACTCCCACCCCTCCACTATTTGGCTATTATGTTGCTGAAAACGGGGCTAGTGTTAGGGCTGCCTTTTTCATGGTGACATCTTCTGTTGCTTATGTCCACAGCAGTCTTGCCTAAGTCAGTAATTTTTAATGACACGATCCAATGCACACTGAAATTTCAACAGAAAGGATACTGTTGGCTGGACGCTAGATTACACTGTAAGTGTATTTAAATGGGAGCAGAGTTACATATATTTATTTTTTTTTTTTTTTAGAAAAAGCAACAGACTTCTTTTGTTCTTTATGAAGGAAAGTTGCTATTGTATTTGGGTTTTGAAATAAACAGTAGTGTCTTTGCTTATTGGCCTCACCCCTAGTAACCTGCCTTTTTCCCAATGGGCAATAGATTGCCTACCATAACCTGAGCTCCTGGCAAAAAGCTGTGAGGAGAGTATCCCTCCCACCCCCCAAGTGATTGACTATTGTGCCACAGATAAAAAACACATACATTTAAATCCAAGAGGAAAAAACCTAGCTAGTCCTTAGTAAGTCCTTATCATAACATTTTTATTGGTGCAGTTTTTCAGTAGCACTTGGAAACATATATGGCTTAATAGGTTATTGCCTTCTAGGAATGCATAACTTTAAAATTATGTCATTGACTCCAGTTTCTAAAACGGAAGTATTATATTTCTGTCTCAAGTGTGCCAAGTACCTTGTCAAAGAAAACACCAGATGCAAATATTCCATGCTAATGTAATTGTATTGTTTTAAAGAAAACCCTTCTTTCAGGCCCTGTTCAGACATAAAAAAGGGAAGAAGCTATGATGTTTGGCATTCTTTTTCCAAGAAGTTAGCCTCTGCTTTGGTAACAATGTTGTATCAATGTGCACTGATTATTAAAGATTTAATTTAGAAAGGCAGAAAATACCTTTTTTATTTGTGCTCTGATAGCCTGCCTGACTCTGTTTCCCTGTTGGCTTCATTTCTTGGTTATGCTTCATGTTCTGCCTATGAACAGAACAGCTTTCTTTAAAAAAAAAAAAAAAAAAAAAAAAAAAAAGTGCCGGAAATTAAAAAAAGACAAATTGCTTTAAAGTTTAAATTCATTTTGAAACTGAGATTTAGGCATATGGGAAAATGCCACACTACTATTTTCATTCATTCAGTTGCTCTGGAAGCCAGACATGTACAGATCTGCATAGTACCCAGGAGGGAGTGTGGGAAGGACAGTTTATGGCTTTCAGGGAAGACCTAACAGACAGTTCTAACTTTCCATCTTCTCTGACAAGAAGTAATAACAAGAAAAGACTTTTCAAAGACCTTGAGAATTAGGATGTATCTTTTTGACTGGGTGATGAGGAGTGATAGGCATTTAAGATACAGTGTAAAAATCCAGGGGTTTTAGAAGGATTCTTACTCTTCTTGTTTACATTGCTCTTGCTGAAGCTTTGTAAGTAAAATGACTATGAAATATGATAATATTCAGTTACTCTGAGTGGTTTAATATGGCTTCTTACAGACAGCAACAATGCCTATAGACGTTGCTTTTCCCTCAATTCAGTGAAAGACGAAAAAAGCTGAGCAAGTATGCCATTTTGTGTAACTTGGTACTCCTCAATAAGGAAATAACAAATAGATTTAAGTAAATAAAGAGTGTTGGTTCATTTGCAAATTTATCTATAAACTCATCCACTTGTGATAGTAAATAGGTGAGTAAGCGGCTTAGCTTTGTTATAGCATCATTGAATGGTTTGGATTAGAAAGGGAGGGACCTTTAAAGGTCACCTAGTCCAACCCCCATGCTATGGGCACGATGGGACAGTCTCAGACCTTTCTATGGAATTTGATACCCTGATGCAAGCACTGAAAATCTGTGCTGTCCACTATAGGCTTGCAACGAAATGGCATCCCACCAGACGAAATAACACATGGGTATCTCCTGCAGGTAATTTCCAATAGCCAGACTTACCATTTTGGGAGATAAATAAATAAATCCACCTTTCTTCATAAAGATATGGTCTATGAATCATCCTGGAATAGAGTAACAGTATCTGTGCAATTAAATCTGCTTCTGATGTTGTCCGATTCAGACCTCTTAATTTTTCCACAGTTGTAACTGTAGTGCTCTCCCAGATGGTGTTTAGTCCACAGTGTATCTAGAAGATTAATGTCATGAAAATGTAGATACCTTTCCTCCTTCTCCTGCTCCAACTTGTTTTTTCTTTTTCATTTTATTTTATTTTATTTTTAAATCTAGTGTAAGTTTGAGTTGATTAAGTCTCAAAGTTTGTATTGAAAAAAACAGGATCACAATACCTTCTGCACAGGGAAAGTCTGCTGTCCCTGCTGTCTGAAGACTTCAGGTGAAGTTCAGCCTCTGGAAATCCTACTGTCAGTGCTGTGGATTTGATGAGTAATGTCAGTCTCATTTTATGGTCACACTTAAATTAAGTAGTCATCTTGGATTCATTGGATGAGCTACATCTGAAGCTTTTGAGTTAAGATGTCCCATTTTGCCTCATGCAAACCCCCCTAAAGTGCCTGTTTAGAGCCAACCTCCTTTCAACAAACAAAATAATGAAGGTTTCTGGGCCTTTCCTGAACTAGCATTATTGCATTTAATTAACCCTTTACTTTTTGTTTTGACTGTAGAATCCAGAACCATGCAAAAAATAATTTGTTTTAATTATACCTTCATAGTAAATGATAGTCTGAATTTTAGTAGAGATCTCCCATCCTTTCTGCACTAATCTGTGGCAAATTGCAATTCTGGCTTAGTTTAGCATAAATTAAATGCATTGTATGTCTACAGATCCCAGCTTTGTACAGCACAGATGCAGGTAGTCCAGGAATATTGTGACAGTGACTAACATCCTGCTGCTTGGTAGCATCCTTTTTGCCACGAAGCACTGTTTGATGTGTATGATTGTATTGCCACTCAAGGTTAAAACACAAGTCTTTGAAATGTCTGCCTTTGACTTTGCTTCAGATGAGAAGTACATGCGTAGAGCCCGTATTTTGGCAGTCACTGTGGTAGGGATAGTAGAAAGATGCTACTGACATTACACTTGATGAAATACATTATAGCGTTTCTGGTATACTATAATAGAGAAGAAAGCCTTTCTACTTTTTTCTTTCTTTCTTTTTTTTTTTTTCCCCTCTCTTTCTTATAAATTAATGTCTAATCCCACTTGGAAAAAGCATTGCTTTCCACGCAGCCTGCTGAGCATCATTCTATAATGAAGTTTCATCACAGTGGGTATTACTATAATAGGCTATAAGACCTTTCCCCTACTCCCTCACAACCCTTAGAGTCACTGGCCTATATTTTCTGAAGCTTTTGGGGGCTGTGACCAACCTCAGGTTTTGGGGTGTCCAGTCTGAAGCCCCTTGCGTAGACTGAATTTTTCAGAAGACAGATTCTTTTGGCTTATCTAATAAGGACTTTTCCATTAAAGTAGCTAAGAAATTAAGAAATCCAAAATCAATGTCTTTTTTTTTTCCCTCCCCTCTCCCCTTTAATTTAATTTTTATTCCACACGTTCCTAATGATAAGAATACCCCTTTGTTGATAGAATTTCTTCTCTCTGTTTCTTGAAGGCAAGATCCTTTCTCATCTGATTATCAGGAAGTACCTTAGGTCAAGTAGTCGATTTGGGTGTAGTAGTTTAGGACTCAAATCCCAAAGTCAGTATGTGCATAAATTAGGTAAATCAGTCTATGCCTGTCTGAGCAACTCATCTGCAAAACAGTGATAGTGCTGCTTAGCTACAGAAGGATGTTGTGGGAATAATTTAATTGAATGTGTGTGAAGTCACTGTGAGCATCCATGAAGTACGGTCCTTCAGATACTAGAAGGTTTTCTAGCATTTCCTTCCCAACATAAACACAAACTCTTTTCTCTGTTTGTTTCGTTTTCCATCTGGTTGTAGAGCACAGTTATGGATGAGAGTAGTCTGGGCTGGTTGGTGGAGGAGATAAGGGGAGAACTAGATTGGTTACTGGTTGGTTTTATTTTATTCCCTAAAGCTGTGAGAACTTGTTGCCAATAGCACATCCCCATGCCACATTCCTGCACAAAAATGGCCTTTTTCTAGCCCTGGTTCTCTAGTTGTTTACTGGTTTTTAATGCTTTTGAATACCCAGGATGAGGTTTTAATAATGTTTAAGAAAAAGCTCCCTTCGTGACTTTTAAAAGTGTGGTAACACTTGTTAATCAAGATTTATATCGATGTTCTAGGTGGGTAAATTGAGAGAGAAAATCCAAGAGGTGAAGCAAGAAAGGGAGCAGGAGCAGCACAAGCACACTGCCTATGTTTCTGAACTGAAGGCCAAACTCCACGAGGAGAAAATGAAGGAACTTCAGAGTGTCAGAGAGCTACTGATCCGGCAGCACGAGCAGGAGGTAGCAAGAATGGTGAAAATTAAAGATGGAGAAATTCAGCGTTTGCAGTCTACAGTCAATGTCCTGCGGGATGGGGCAGCTGACAAAGTGAAGACGGCGCTGCTGAGTGAAGCAAAGGAGGAGGCTCGCAAGGCGTTTGATGGTGAACGGATGAAGCTGCAACAGGAGATCTTGGAGCTGAAATCTGGCAAAAAGCAGCTTGAAGAAGCTTTGAACAATATTATGCAGGCAGATAAAATGAAGGCTGCTGACCTGCGCACGGCTTATCAGTCCCATCAGGATGAGATTAACAGAATAAAGCGAGAATGTGAGAGAGAGATCCGCAGACTGGTAAGCTCATTAAGTAATGTGTGATTATTTCAATTTATATCAAGTATTAGTATATTGCTGTATGTGCCCACAAATACCAAACCAGTGGTTTGCAGTGACATCTTTCATTAGTGCTGGTGGCTACAGTAGGCCACTGTTTCCGCTACTTTGTCCTCCTTACAGCACAGGTGAACCTTGTCTCCATGTTTAGTCCAACCCAATCCAAAGTTTTATATCCCTCCAAATAGAATATGAGTGAACCAAGACTTTCCAGGGTGAATTTTCTCAACAGATCAAAGAAATAGACTTTCCCTTTCCCACTTGCCTAACTATATTTCCTTACGAATTCCTGTTGATCAAAACAGTCAGGTGTTGCTCATTTGGCAGTGCAAGAACACCTTTGTGAGATGGCAAAATTAACTTTTCAGAGAGCTTTTATATTTATACCAGAGGAACCAGTTGTGCTGAACCCAGATATTTTATTTGCTTCTTCTGCATCGTTATCCAGGTCATTCGATTTTAAGCTTTGTTGCACTTTTTATTTTTTTATAATTTCTGTGGTTTTTCTACTGCAGCTGAAAAGTTAGGGCCTAGGACAGCAGGCTTCTTTCACGCTTCATAAACCCTAGGACTTCAGCCCAGATGGCGGACTACACTGTTTGTATAAAATTGAAAAAAAGGCAGTATTTCCCAACAGTGGCTGCCCCAAATATTTCAAATTATGCAACTTTGTAAAATGTAAAGAATCTAAGATGGGCTGTTCACAGTAGTACATTTACAGAGTTCATCATCAAATGACACTTCTGTTTGGTACCGTGATATTTTTCATGTGTATGTATGTGTCTGATTGTTAATCTGTCTAAACTAGCAGTACAACAGCTATGCAAATAAAATCTAAAATTATAGTAAGATTAATATTTATCATATATCAAAAAGTACAGACTTTAAGTGGAATGAAACCTCAGGGTTTTTAAAAAAAGGTGTTTTATCAGTTTGTATGACACAGGTATGTCCTCTTATTTCTTGTATTTCTCAGGAAAAATGTTGCTGATGGCAATCTAGAAACGTGTTATATCTGTTTAATAGTGGTGATTTTCTGTCTGAGACAATGAATGCTTTTAATGCAGTTAATATTTATGCTTTAAATAAGTTGGAGGTTGATCAAGTCTCAAGGGTATCATTTCCTTGATTTAATTAAAAGACCACTGCAAAGACTGACAATGTGAGGTTTCTGTAAACATAGTTTCTTTCATATTTTGTTCCATATTGTAAATGTAGAATTTTAAAACCCTGATTATAAAGTACAGGTAATTTTTAAAAGTGTTAAAAAGGAGAGAAGTTTGCTATGTTGTGGCCTGTGTTTTTTCTAGAGAAAATCTTCCAGTTAAATTTAACCTTCTCAAACCCAAGAAATGGTGAAGCACCCCAAATTCTGTCATCCCAAATTGCCCCAGTAAACACACCTACGCCGTGTGTTTGGGTGTTATTGTAAAGGAACCACTTATCTCTTCTCTTTCAAGAGTGGAAGCTTTCAGCCTGCTGCGAGATGGAAAATTCATTCAGAATTATAATTGGAGCCTTACTGGCCCTCTGTCGCGTTGTACATCTAAAAAGGTATTTGGAGAGTGTGCAGATGACTCCTGTTACCCGCTCCCAGCCCCAGACGAAGCCTGCTGTCGGTCTCATGGGCTTTCACTGGAAATGTTCATATCTCTCCCCAGCCCTGCCTCAGGAGAAGTACAGGGGAAAAAAAATGTGAGAAGCCTGGTGTTGCCTTGTAGTGCCTTGACTCCTTTCAGAGAATGAATTTTGATTATTTTTTTTTATTAAATTGTATGGGATTTTTTAATGAAAGAGAAGTGTTTTGTCCAAGAATTCATAGCAATTTAGGCAGTTGTTATTGCATAGGGCACTCTCTAAATCTGGACTAGGGTAAAAAATACGGCAGAGTTCCTAAATGCTGCTCTCTTCCTCTGGGAGTGGGATTGCAGAATCAGATCATCAGTATGATGATCTCTCTCCCATTTTAATTAGTGCAAGGGATGCTTGCCTTCAATTTCAGAATAACCGTATCAGCTGCGGATTTGGGGTACTTGGTTTAGTTCCTACCCTTGTGGGATGAAATGACAAGGATGTGGCAGGCAGCATTATTAATATTAGCACAATTCTATAACTGAGCTTCAGTTAATATGCTTTTTTGTATGTGCTGTGTTTTATGGCAGTATTAAGAAATCAGCATCTTTTGTATTAACAGCCTAAATGGGCTGACCATGCTATCATTCAAATTCAGGTAGAGTAATTCAGGGTTCAGTGCCTGATTGTCTTGTCAGACTTGGCTGATTTATTTTGTATTTTAGATCACAGATTAGTTTTGCAGATGCATTTCGTATAGATATTGCAGCTTAAAAAAAAAGGCAGTATTTTTACCATTGATTTTAATACCCATGACTAATTTGAGTAAAATCTTGCATTTTTTGTCTTCCTGTCAAAAAAGAAAGTAGTGAGAAAGGAAAAAAGAAAAAGATATTGTCTGTGAGCATGTGGATATAATTACATTATGTGCATAAACAGCCATGCTTGTATGAATGTCAGTATTTTAGAAATATTGTGAAGACAATCTCAAAATTGATTAGTTTTGAATCGAGACATGAAAAATACCCAATAAGCCTCAAAAAAACCCAGATTGAATGGGAAAGATCCTAGTGCCTAATAAGGGGAAGTAAAATAGCTATTTGGTGAAAAATATAACACACTTTTTCTCTTTGCAGTATGAAACTATATTGGAATTTGACAGTTCCTGTAATTGACTTAATAATGTAACAGTGATATAAATGCTTTCATTAATTTAAGGAATGCTTGTTAACATGGGGTTGTGTCCGTCCCGTCCCCCCGTCCCCCCTCCCGGCTCCCCTCCCCAAAAGCAAATATATTTTTGCTGTACATATGCATCAGTACAATCTACTGGCAGCTAAGAAACTGGAAGTAAAAATAGCTAGTAACAAACTGGAGAGAGCAATGAAACAGGTGTCTAAAAAGTAAAGAGACAACTTGGAGAATAAAATAAGAAAGCAAGAACAGCTACTACTTAGTTTTTTCAGCCAATATTTTCTGAGTAGTTGAGTCTGAACAGTTGTATCATTCTGTCAATATAGCATGAAAATTGCTGACACAGATTCAGATACTTAAAAACAGAAATAACATTAAAAAAACAGCAAATAGAAAAACGAAAAAAACAAAATTGGAAATAGCAAACTGAAAAATAATCTGCATGAAGGAAAAGATGTTAAAGCCTGTTTATGGATCATATTTTTTCAAAAAAAAAAAAAGAATATACAGAATCATATTTGTACTTCATTCATGGAGTTTCCGTATAAACAGCTCTGAAGTATACATACATCCAGCTGAGGGCTGCATAGGCAGGCATGTGCACACCTAAATAACTCTGCATCCAGACTTCTGTTTTAATGGCATCCTTGTAAGCTGTATGTCTGATTTTCTACTGATGTCTCGGCTGGTACAAGACAAATTTAGTACAAACTTGATGAATGGGGAGGAGAAGTTGAGTTTATTAAGTTATGTTTATGAGTTAGCTTAAAGAGCAAGACTATACTACGAGGGCATTTAATGTTTTACTCAAAATATTAAAATGTACACAAAATAACAGTATATTTCAGCCAGTTTTCCTGGGCCTCAATTAAGCTTGTCATTTAACTGACTGACTTGGTTTTAAAATCAAGTTTCAAGTTAGTTTTCAGTGGTAAGTAAAGTTTCTCTCTTTTGCCTGAAATTGCTGAAATAGGATGTTCAAATTATTGGTCAGTTTTGGGAACAGACCAACCTTATTCTGTTATCAGCACAGCTGTAAAGGAGGGCATGAATATTAAATATATTGTAGTAGTTAGAGTTTACATTCATTCCTGGTAATACCTGGACACTGTTTTTAAGGCAGCCCTTACTTTGCAAGGCACGTTTCTCTAGATGCTGTTTTTGCAGAGATAAAAACAATGGACATTTTACAGTGCTTGCCTTGGAAAATATATGCAAAAAAACCAGCCATTAAAAGCATATTGAATTATGTCATCACTGGTTTATTTATAGTATTTCTTGAATAAGAAGGGAAATTAATTTTTATTTTGTCAGACACTGTTAATATAAACATAATGTTTAAAGCTTGGAATAAACAGATGACTCTTCTTTTCTTTATTTTGTGGTGCAGGGTTTTAGTAAATATTGTTTCCTCTATTGGAAATGTCTTTAGCATCAAAACTTTCACCTATTTTGCAGACAAATACCATTCAACCTTATCTTTGCACCTATGGTCTTCCTAAATAGCTTGGATTGAAATGAACTGAGACTTATTTAACCTTAATGTTAAATAATACCAGCTTTCTTAACCACAAAATGTAAAAGATTCTTATTAGGTGCACAGTCAGATCAATGATTAAGAGAGCAAACAGTATACCAGATGAATTAAATTTGCTTATTTCAACTGTATTCTCGAATAACCTCTAAAGAGTAATGTGACGTTACTGCAGATTGATAATTGCAAGGAAATAATCCTTTTGTTGTCAATAGAATCAAAGTAACAGAAATTGTTTTGAGGAGTGATTTTTTCGGAAGTTCCTACCAGCCATAATTTATGAAGATAGATGCACTATTTAAGTGTCCTTAGTCCAAATTATCTAGTTGCATGAATTCAAAACTCGTTCCAACATGCAATCATTTTTCTGTGTAGTGTTTGCCAAATGTATGTAACGCAGTACCTAGAAGAATGTAATTCAAACTAATAGATTAAGTAGTTTTTAAAGGTAAAAATCAAGGCAATTTCACTTAAACTTCTGTTCAAGGAACAGAAAACCCCTCATTTTAAATAGTGATTTTTATTATTATTATTAATATTATTATTATTATTTCAGTTTTGTGCCTGTGTATAACACTGTATCTCATGATTTAAGTGAAGACTTCTGAAGGACTCAGGTGACATCTTTTCAAAATTTAGAATTGGATTGTTTCAGTTCAGGACAAGGCCAAATTTCACCTCAAGTCCTTCCACCAGTTAGTATTTTCTAACCTTGCACAGCTTGTAATGTGCTTGTCTGCCTATAAGTCCTTAGCGCGTTACTTAGCATTGGCATTTTGTATGAGAAGTGCAGTATCATACGATCACAGATGAATTTAGATGGTGAGGGTCCTCTCGAGGTCATCTGGTCCAACGTCTGGCTTGAAGCAGGGTTGGATCAGGTTGCTCTGGGCCTCCTCCAGTCCGATCAGAAAATCTCTGAAGAGAGAGAGATCCACAGTCTCTGGGCAACCTGCCCCAGAGCATAGTCAGTGTGAAATTTCTTTCTTTCTCCTTCTGTAACCTTTGATTATTACCCTTGTCCTTTTGCTGAGCATCTCTGAGAAACGTCTGCCTTGTTCATCCCTGTATCCCTCTTTAGGTAGTTGAAGGGTTATCTGCAATTGTAATGCATCCCGTAGTCTTCTCTCTGGCTGGCTGAGCAAGCTGGGCTCCCTCACCCATTCCTTGAATGCTGTAGTGGTCTTACTGGCCTCCCTCTAGTTTATGGCACTTGTGCCAGTTTGTCACTACCTTTTTTTTTTTTGTGCTGGGACCCCAAAAGTGGCTGTGCTGCTCCTGGTGTGGTTTCACAAGCACTTAATAAAAGGCTAAATCACTTCTCTATCCTTCTGGCTACACTGCTCCTGATTTGGCCCAGTATCAAGTTAACTTCAGTCGTTGCAAGCTGTCACCACTGACCCATATCCAACTTGCCCTCCAGGACACCCAAGTTTTTCCTTTTTTCTTTCTTTTTTTTTTTTTTTTTTTTTTTTCTTTTTCTTCTTTCTTGCAGAACTGCTAACCTCAATTGGTGTCCAGTCTTTTCTATTGTAGGAATTTAAATCCTCCCAGGGGCAGGACATGATATCTGTCTTGGGTGAACTTTAAGGGGTTTTTTTTGCCCATTTCTCAAACTTGTCAAAGTCCCTCTGAATGGTCTTCCTTTCCTCTAGTGTAGTAACAGCTTCCCTAAATTTGGTATCATTCATAAATTTGGGGATGGTGCATTCCATTTCTTCATCTGGGCAGATGATAAAGTTGTTGAAATTTGTTATTGTCTTCAAATTTTAATTTAATTTAACATGAAAAATAGTAAGAGCAAAAGTTTAACACTCCACCGAGCCCTAAAATTACATCCTTTGGAGTGGAGGCAACTATTTACTAATAACATCCACTTTCTCCTGCATTCCCATGACGAGGATTTTGCCATTTTAAGGCAGTGAAATTCCTATCTTTAGGTTACATTCGTCAGTGGGGGTGATGCGGAGACATTTTGTCTGTGGAAATTCTGGTGCAGAGGGACAGTTGGCTGTTGGCAGGGGCACTCCATGATCCTCTGCTGCCCTGAGAAGAAGGATGGAGCCCGGCTTTTCTCACTTCACTTGTGCAGTGGTACAGATGTATGAGTTTTGTTTCCTAATCGAAATCTAGAATTTTGAGCCTGGAAATTGAGTTTTTGAATCATTTGAGTGTGCAGTCATGCATGGTTGGGTAGAGCCTGCTGTAGCATGCTTCTTATCAGCCGCTTAAACCCGCGTACATTTCACACACAGCTGCTGATACCAAATTGTAGACCGCTTCTCTGGATTTTGCCATCTGTTGGAGACGCGTGTTTCAGCTGCATTCCAAGGCTGAGCTAATCTCCTGCGAAGACCCTTCCACTACCTCCAGCATTTTAGGACTGCAAATAATACTTTGCCTTCCATCCTGTGAAGATTTATGCTTGTCCTCTCAGGAGCTAACACGGCAGCGTTCCACTAGGGCCTGTGTTTTCCTGAATCCAGCAGATCTAACCAAAGCTTTTTCTAGTACAGGCTCCACATTTTGGTTTTATTCTTAGTATTTTCTAAGGACTCCATTATGGTACATAGGTCACAAATCTGACTTTTATATCTATATGCCTTACCACACACTTAAAAAATATGTAGGAAAAGCTATTGGAAGTAAATATTGACTGTTTGTTTAGAAAAATTACACATGAAATTAAGAATAACTTCCATCTACCTGTGTTTGACCCTTACTTTTCCACTGGATGGCTGGCATCTTTTGTCCCTCTTCCCCTAAGGGTCCTAAATAAATAGCAAACACTATTTAAATAGGTGAACATGTCTAGTGTAGAGAATGCTATGCATAATGCAGAAATTTCTTAATTCCTCCCTCCAGGTGGGCTTTCGGTTTGTGATATTGTGTTAGGTCTTAGTGTCCCTTTATAAATCTAAAAGGTGGTAATTCCATTTAGTTCTATCTTTGGCTGTTTATCTGAGTAGCATCTCCTTTTTGTCTTTCCTAGTAACTTCAAGTCCTTCTGTCAAAAAATCCCTATTTTCAGTGTCAAGCATTTAGTATAAAGATTAATTAAATGCCTTCTGGAGAAGGGTACTGTAGAATTTTGTTCTGCAGTTGGCCGGGAGATAACTTTGGTAAGGATGGGTAAAGAGGAAGGTCTTACACTTGGCAATGCAGCAGCTGGCTTTTTCCACTTTGAAAACTGAGTATGTCACTGCCCTGATAGATCCAGCTTTTAATTCCCTGGGAATTTCTCTTTCAACTTTGTGAGAGGCTAAAGTTCCCCCAAAGGTCTCTGACTTTCTTTCACCGTTGCTATTGAAGTGTGGGATAATTGGCAGGGGGATACTTTTTCCAATGGCTGGCTTGGTTCTCCTTCATGTTTGATAAATATTATTAAAATGCTTATTTCTCTTAGCTGTTAGGAGGTGGTTAGGTACCTGTTCTTAGGAAACTGAGCAATTTTGACACAGGCTATAAAAGCTAGCTCTTCATTGATATAATGCAGGTAATTGCTATATTTGGCACCTAAGATTGGACAGCACAAACCCCAGTTAATTAAGAAATGATACTTTAGAAAGCTGTAATTTTAACCAAGAGCTCCAGAGTTACTCGTGCTATCCAAGGTGATTTCTCAGTAATTTCCCTCTGCAGCTGCTTGTGGATGATCTTATTTTCTTTAACATCCTCTTTCAGATGGCATATCTGCTACTTTTCTTCTCAAAGGATGTAACTGAAAATATGTCCTAACCTCATGTTGCTCCACTACCTTCCTATCACAGACTTTTTGTACTGAATTGCATCATGTTTAGTTGCATAAAGAAAAATGTGTCTATTCTACAATGCTTTAAAATCCACGCAAAACAGAATGTCAAAGAGTTCGTATGACCATGTTATGTTGTGTAGCTGCAAAAGTGGGAAAATTTGTTTTTAAACTGAGAACAAGTTTGAAACCAAAGCAGCCACTTTCCCAGAAAAGGCATTTCTGGGATAATATATTTAATTTAACATAATACCTTTGAGCCCGATGCATGGATTGGGATCTCATTGAGCTAAATATGTCGTAAGAAAAGATGGACTCTACCCTTTGTATCTTAGTGAGGTGTCTGAAATGAGTAGTAGTACAGGGAGGAATACACGAAAGCGGTGGTAGGACATTAGTGCAGTCAGCTTTCGCTTGCCACGCGTTGCTTGTCCCAGCTGCATTGTGCCACAGATGCAGGAACCTCCTACAGGCACCTGGTGTGGCAGGTCCTGCACCATGCTCCCTGGACCATGAGGGGTTGGGCAGCATAGTGGAAAGGCATCTACTTGCTCAGAATCCGGTCATGAATCATCAGGTGAGAACATCCAGGTTTATTGGTTTCAGCTCAATGCTGGCTTTGCCATACCTGCATCGCTTCCAATGAATTCCTGTGTTTCTATAATGTGCTTTCTATGTCTTAGTCTCTCAGGGATTTGTTAGTTTAGGTGTCCTGTTTGATGACCAGACAATAGACTGTGATCTCAGCAGTGTAATTTCTGTTAGGTATTTAAAATATTTTCATCGTTTCCTTTTGGTTTTTAGAGGTGTCATGGAAAAAGAGAGATATAAGAATTTGAGGAAGGTCAGTCAGGTAACTAAATGGATATTTGTGGTGTTGCTTCAAGTAGGAACAGTGGCATGGGAGAAGACATAAAAGTACATGACTGAATACATGACAAACTGATATTGGAGAGGGGACATAGCACCCTGATATTAGATAGGAGATGAAAGGACTCCAGTTAGGCTGCGAATATCTTTGACAGTGAGAGTGATTGTTGTTGTTGTTTCATATAGTAAAAGAAAAACAATTTAGAGAATCCAGAGGTGAGAGTTTTGTGAAGAGAGCATCGTTAACAGCAGCATTGACATTGGATGGTGAGTGGACAGGACTGCATTTAAGGTCAGAAAGGAGAATGTTGCAATGACTAAGGCATGATGTGAGATCTCAGGTAAAAGTCTACCAGTATGTATGGATTTTAGAGCTGATAGGCAGAAAGAGTCTTTTGATGTAATCAAATTGCACCTGTGAGAGAACCAAATTAAAGATGACAACTATTTTATTTATGTAAGCGGTGAGTAGTTTGGGGATGGCTCCCTAGTGACGTAAAACAGACATTAAAAAGCATGAAAAAGAAAGGAATGCTATGCATGGTGAAGTATCAAATCCTGGATTCTGTTTGGTGAATGAACATTGTAGTAATGGAATACAGGGTTAAGTCTTTAAACTTGAGAGGTCATGGGGGGACCACTAATTGTTATTTCACTTAATATCATAAAAGCCAATGATGTTCAGTTTGTCTACAGTAGTCATAAATGACAATGGGAAAATATCTCAAAATGTGAGTGTGTATATGTATGTGTATATATACATGTATGTGTACACTGTGAATGTTTGGGTATGTATCTATATACACATATACATATCATATATATATAAAGAGAGAGACCAAAACATTTATGGGAAAAGCAAACCTACATAGGTGGAAAAGTTGACAGGTTTTTAAGCGTACAGCTTCTTAATCTGCTGAAAGGCTTCTGTACCTGAAAGCATGTTTCTTTGCACTGTGTCACTTGGTCTAACAAAAAAATACTACTTCTCTTTTAGACTGTGTGGATTCCTAGACAATCTTGGCTATGACAGTGTTGCTTCCACAACATATACTTGATCAAAATAGAAAGCAGCAGGGAACCCAGATTAATCCATTTTGATTTTCATTTACCTAATGGAAGATACTCCTCTCCACACTAAAATAAAGACCATAATACATTGTCTAATTACATAAGGCTGTTTTCCTTTATGCTGCTAACTTTTTTTCTTTGTGTAACCAAATGTGGCAAGAATTCGAGAAGAGAGTTGTTCTCCAGTGGTACAGAACTAGCATGGAGACTTTGTGTGAGCTTTCACAGTTATTAGAACACGCAAAACTAAGCTAAGCTGAAGCCTTTTGGGAGGGGTTGACCTTTCTTCTCTGGCTGTCAACTTATGTTCAGTTTAAACCTAAACCATATTTCTCCTTTTCCTAGTCTTGTACCTCCTCTTTCTCTGCTTGCCTGTGCTTGACCTACCATCTGTCCCACATGCAACTGAGGGATGTTGCATCCCTGTAAAATATTTCTCTTCCCTTTTCTCCCTCTCTCTGGCATAATTTGTACTCTCTGTTAATAAAGCAGACAGGGCAGATGAACAAGTTTTGTCTGTAGAGTGCAAGTCTGAAGAAATATGGTAAATCTTTGGGTCAGGCGTTGGGGTAAACTTAAGAAAATTGGAGCCTTGACTGGGTTGATGCAGTTACGTTGGGGAAATCAAAGGTATAACTGTCCCCTTGAGGAAAGGAGAACTGTATTTTGCCCCAGGCTTCTGAAACAGAACTTAAGGTACAGGTGTTACTGCTGCAGTTCTGTTCATCTTTACCAGTTTGCAATAAGTTAGTTGCTTAGAAACTCTTCTTTCTGCTAGCTTGTGCTTATAAAAAAGTAATCGCTACTGCAATGCTCTGTGTGTTCGTGTGTGTGCATGTTTACATGAGTAAGAGATTCTCTAGTGTGTTCCTGTAACTTAAAATATAAGCTCAAAATAAAAAAGGGTGTGCAGCCATTGCTATTATGTTGCTATTTTCAATTATTATCAGTCGCTCAAAGATTTTTCTATTTGACTCAAACCTGGGGTGTTGCTTTTTTTCTGAAAGCTTCACCACATGTAGATTTTATGGTAGAAAAAACAGTAGGCAGAGGAGCAGAGGGGAATTCTGCCTTCTTTCCTGCTTTCCCCAAAGCCATACTCTTCCATGGCATTTCTTTCTAATGTGTGCGAGCTTGTGTGCTTTGATCTATGGAAGTGTGTGTGAAGGATGGCATGGGCATGGTTTCACTGGTCACATCTGTTTCAAACAATCTGTTCTGCTGCAGTTTAGCAAGCAGCAGTCCGTACTGAGACTATTGCTTTCTTTTTTTCTTCTGACTTAAACACCTATGTCATGTCATTTACCGTTTATGTTAGGAGAATATGGAAAGTATGAAATGTGCTACTAATTGAGTAACTAAAATCAAGGCTGCCTACATAACCTTGATTCT
Organism: Charadrius vociferus; assembly: GCF_000708025.1. NCBI lineage: Eukaryota > Metazoa > Chordata > Aves > Charadriiformes > Charadriidae > Charadrius > Charadrius vociferus. Next base: position 3,773,667 of record NW_009649619.1, read on the forward strand.
TCCTTGTTAAATGTATGCCTTGCATAGCCAAATTTCTATATCAATTACATAGATGTTCAGTGTGAACACCTGTGTAATTGAAAGTGAAACTTTGTCCACAGTATTTAGTTACATGACATTTTTTCCTCCCAAGGGGTCCCTGATAGATTAGTGTTCATGACAGATAGCATTCAGTGAATGAGGCAGCTGCTTAATTTTTGTCATTGCTGTTCACTGCACAGTCCCACTGAAACTCTGCATGTTGCAAATTCTTCCATTAATAAAAACCACATTCTTTTCCTGCAAGTCCTTTGTGGCATACTTGAAAGTCTCACAAGCCTGAATTAATGTACTGGGAAGTATTATACCTATTTACTGGATGAGGAATTGAGACCCGGCAGCCTTCCCAAATCAGGAAGGAAATGTCCATCAGAACCAATCTCCGTCAGTTCCAGATGCAACTGAAAAGTAGCATAGACGAGCTTATTCACTTCAAATCTGACCTTTTCAGCCTCGATCATGACTTGACTTGCTTCAGCCAGGCCATCTTCTGCCACTCAGATTCTGTACCCAAACTAATTTCACATGCTTTGTAGACTGTGAAAGGAGTAAGACAAGAATCCTGAAGAAGCAAATTGTATCTGATCATGTAATCTGATTGTGTTAATCCTGTACATCGCTCAGACTTAACTATAAGTTACTTCTAACATTTCCTTTTATCTTTTTTTTTTTTTGTGTGTGTAACTTGACACAAAGAACTTCTGTGGATGTAGGGCTATAACAAACAACAAATGTATGATTTAACAGGTTCATGATTTTATTTTGTTTTTTTTCAAATAAGACTATAGTAATCTCATTTCTAAAATTATATTGATTTGTTGGCCAAGAAAACAATTTAGTAAACTGAAGGAGATACAGTACTGTTCCAATAAATATATTGTTAATGGTTAACATTCTTGTTAAGAAATCTGTTTCTATAGTAACTGCTACAGATTGTCACTTCCTCTAGCATTTGGAATAGTACCAAAGTGAATTTAACACTGATGATGTGAGGGACAAATCCTATGAGAGCTGCAATAGATCTCTGCTAGCGGTATGCTTTATTTGGTATCGAGATGTATGAACAACACAGTTCAGTAACCATAGATGGTGTTTAAGAACTATTTCTTCCTACCCTTTATTTTAATGCTCTGTGTGCGTTTGCTTTTTTTCCTTCTATGCAAAGACCAGTCCTTGTTTGAATCTTATAGCAAGGGCACATAAAATACATGGGTATGATTAAGATTGTAGGCTTAAGAGTGTGTGTGTGTGTGTGTGCATATGCTTATAATTTTTAAATGTCTGTGAAGAGATTCACCATGTGTGATTTTCACTGGCAAAGAAGGAGTCAACATGGGGCAAATGTGTATGGCTCAAGCTTTAAAACAAAGCCCAGGTGAATTTTAAAGTGTGTGTTTGTTTTATCTTGTACTAGCCCCATGTTTCTTCTCTGAAATGTAGCAAAGGGAGGTTTTTTTAATTCTGCTCCTAGAAGTGAGTATCCTCAGATGAAGTGAATTATTTTAGTGGCGATGTATTCTGTTTCAGTGTATGTTTGTATCTACTTCTGTTTGTCTTTTGAGTTGAGACTTCACTGAGCAAACTCATGATCAAGTGAAGGCTGAAACTTTTTTAAGAGGAGGGGGAAAGGCTTCAGAAGAGTTGGATCTTCTTTTTAGCAACTACAGTTTGGCTGCTGGTGCAATTCTGAGAGAAACAGAACTTTGTTTTTGCAAGTCTGTGGATATGCATGCAGTGAAGACTTGGAGATGCTACAGAAACTTCCTTCTTGCTTGATTTCTTTCCAGATGGATGAGATAAAAGGCAAAGACAGAGTGATTCTGGCTCTCGAGAAAGACCTCGGTGTCCAGGCAGGCCATACACAGAAACTGCTCCTTCAGAAAGAAGCTTTGGATGAACAGCTTGTCCAAGTGAAGGAGGCAGAACGATACCACAGTAGTCCGAAGAGAGAGCTTCCTGTGGGAGTGGGGGACATCACCGAACTGATGGGAAGCCCGGTAAGAAAACTGTGTTTTCTTCAAATATTCAACACAGGATAATTGCTGCCTGGGTGTTCACATTGGTTTTGTGGTTACTTTTAAAACACTAGAAGGACTAATTCATGGTAAATGGCCCTTCACTGTGCTGTTTCACTGGTGATTTAGAAACTGCTTGGATCCCTTGAATTTCAAAGAATTGGAAACACGTAGACATAGAACTTTTAGAATTTACATTGTAAACTTCAGCTGTGAACCCCATTATCTTCTAAGCTATTTATTTCATAACTTCAGGAATTATAGTATCTAGTTGCCATTGGTTAAAATACTTTTCAAAAACAGTGCCCTGTGATTTTAATTTATCCCATGTACGACATTTTTTTACTTCTAGCTGATAGTATAGAAATCTAGTCAGAGGTAACCAGCAATAGGTGAAATATTATTTATATAGCTTTTTTTAAAAAAAAAAAAGTTAAACCTTTGCATACAGTTCACAAGTAGACACTTTTCATGTAATATATCATATAGCATTTCCACAGGATGTCATTGTTCAGTTTTTCAGTTAATTAAAATAAGTTTTCCAGACATTGATGTAAAGAGTCTATTTTAAATTTACACAACCCACTTGCTAAACCGTGATAATAAATTTATGGATAGTAAAATATTTTTTTAAATGTAATTTTATATATCTGTATGTTTTTGATGTAAAGGAGCAGCATTTGGATGAACGAGATGTGCGGAGATTTCAGTTAAAAATTGCTGAACTGAATGCTGTAATAAGGAAGCTGGAAGACAGAAATACTCTCTTAGCAGATGAAAGAAATGAACTGGTAAATTAATTAGTAATAACACAGATGGTGACTGGGAGGGCATGTTATGGCAAAAGATTTAATGGTGGAAAGTCAGTGTTATAAATAATTTATGAATTAGTCCTGGTTGGCCTCAATCTATTGTATCTAAATATAGCAGAGATTTCTATAGAAATTTACTTTGTGACTATAAAAGACATGGATGGAATCTCCCCTGTTCCAGAAAAAGAAAACTTTATAAATTTATTTTGGGGTCATCTTAATAAAATTGACTAGTAGCTTGCCTGTGGCAGTGTGTAATGTTGTTGTGTAAAACATGCATAATCTATGCACTTAAATTGCTGTACTAATCTTTTTGAAATCTGACTTTGGTTTTGTGACATGCTTATGCTAGCTAGGAGTTAAAAAAGCTTTCTTGTGGTAGAGATGAAAAATCTGCCATTTCTCAAGGGAAATATCTTAAGTAGGTGAAATTATCCTAGGAGAGTGGTAGTAACTTAGAAAAGAAAGGATATGACAAGAATTTTAAGAATGAATTTTATTAGCCTGCATCACTACTTGATTGCTTGAATTGAGGTTAACAGTAAAACTCCCATTGACTGCAATGGGAGGTGAGTTTAACAATAACAATTTTACACATCCTCTGATAATGGCCTATTTCTAGTGGCAGAAGAAAAATTTTTTTCATTCTAATCAGATGGAAATTTTCCCTCATGCAACCTATGTATCCGATTCTAAAATAATGCTATGATGTATGGGAAGGGTGCTCGTGCCATGTCAGTCCTATAGATGAGTGAAGCATTGACATCTTCCTCCTTGCTTTGTCAGGCTTAGCTCTTTGTGTTGAGATATGAAGGCTTTGCTTTACGATAAAAGGATTTAATTCAGTTATGACATCTCAGTGATTATTGGAAGGGCTAATTTTTGAAATTTTCTTGTCCAACGTCTTGGCTGAATCTAGATTCCTGAAGTCAATTGAACACAAGACTAAAATTGGGTGATTTGAGAACATAATCGTGTCTTTTTCCTTAAACTTTTCCTCTTTATATAGCTCTATAGTCTAGACTGCCCTTTCATATGACAAAATTGATTCCTCATCAACAATTTATGTTTCCTGGGGTAAGAAGAACACATGTTTTAGCCTGGGTACAGTTTGCCATTTTTGCTACTTTGCATAGGTGCTGAGTGTTTGTTGGTTTGGGTTTTTTCCCCCACTTCTACAGCTACAGTTGCTTTTCTTTGCTGTATACTCTCAGGACACCTTGCCTTTTTTCAAGATTGCGTTATATAAAGACAAAATAATGAAGCCTCCTAATCCTTTCTGTGGACATAAATCATTCAAAACATCCTTGAAGAATGCTGAAATACTGCAACATCTATCCTTCAGTGTCCCTCTAGATGGAGGGCATGGATGATTCAGTCAAGCGCTCTTCTTGATGCTTGACCTAGAGGCATAAGAAATATGTTTTGGAAAAGATATGGAGAAGGTTTTGTCATATTTTGAGACAATGTGACATAAACCCAATAATATCAGTAAACTGGTATGATTAAGCATGCTGAAAAATAATTTTACCCTGAGAACAAAACAGAAAACCAGATACTGAGTGAAATTATCTCAGGAGAAAGATTATCTTTTCCTTATTTCCAGTTAAAATTCAGTAAATTGAAAACTCTTTTGATTGGAAAAGAATAGATTTTTTTTTTTTTTTACAAACAAAACAGCTCAAAGATTAATGAAACAAAAAGAGCGAAATATTGAATACACAGAAATGGAAGAAAGGGGAGTAATTTGCTTCACATAATTGTCTGACATCCTAAAACCACAGGAACAAAATTGAGCAGCTTGAAAATGTCAGCAGAATGCTGAGATTGAATCTGTGCCCTCTGGCTGACTTTCTCATTGCTCTAATTACACATTAGGTATAGGGTTTTTAAAGTAGAGTAGGAGGAATTTACTCCTACTAAAGGATGGTGAAAATGACTACCCTGGAGACCTAATTGCTCATAAGACGCTTATAAACAATGAATTTTTCAACAAATACCTTTTATGGATCATCGTGTTTTCCAAGAGCAAAATCCAGTAATCAGATCTAGTGTTTTTGTAGACTACAAAAGTGCTATTTCTTGTTTGCTTGGGCTCCTGTAGTTCTTAGTTCAGGGACTCCTGTAGTTCTTAGTTCAGCAGTGGTCTATATCAGATGCCACTTGAAAAAAGAACTGAATTTTCTGAATGAAGGAAGTAGGCAAGTGAAAACACACATTTTTCTTCTTTCCTACAAGTATAGACTAAAGCGTGGCTAACTTTGTTCCTTTGCTATTTACAGCTGAAACGTTCTAGGGAGACGGAAAGTCAGCTGAAGCCTTTGGTAGAAAAAAATAAGAGGATGAGCAAAAAAAATGATGATATGTTGCAATGTATCCAGAGAATGGAGGAGAAAATAAAAAATCTATCAAGGGAAAATGTGGAATTGGTAAGTAATTGTCTCTGTCGTCATGTTATAAGAACACATTGCACACAATTACTTTTGAAGTGCTTGTGAGGCTTTTACTCTCAATACAGACATTTCAGAGTCTTAAATTCAGCCAGTGCAACTGAACATTCATATTCTAAATTGAGAGTGGCATGTGCTTTGTGTTTTATCAATTCACACTGATTAAGGGAAGGGATCACAGATAGACAAAATGTGTTTGGAGGCTATGAAAGTGTATAACTAAAAATCAGCTTTAATAAATGCTGCTTTTATGATTAAAAGTCAGAACTAAATTTGAGCTCTGCTATGTTAGATCACTGACTTCACTTGTCTGCTAATTTTGTCCCAGATTATGTTCTTTCATTCTGTTTTAAAGTATCTTATGTGAGATATTAAGACTGAGGCACACAGAATGTGTAATTAATTTTTTTTGTTGTTGTTGAAAGAGGCCTTATGTTGTAGTGGAGTATGCGTAGATGAGTCCAAAGAATTATTGATTACTACATTGCATGTGAGAATTTTCCGCCTGTTCCAGAAAGACACTTCAAAACGTTCTTTGTGTTGCATTTTTTTCAATTTTATTTTAATTTTTTTTTGCAGAAAGAGAAGTTATCTGCACAACCAGTACTGAAGAGGCATACATCTTTGAATGATCTCAGCAGCACACGGGAGGAACAAGAAATTGAGTTCCTTAGACTGCAAGTCAAAGAACAGCAGCATGTTATTGATGATCTCACAGTGGTAATGCTTATGACTGGTATACACACGTGCATGCACACACATCTATAGGCAAGATAAGGATTTGAGAGCAATATTTTAACTTTACTTGTTGTAGTGATACAGAAGTAGTTCTTTGGCATGGAAGGGTTCTTGTTATTTCTCAAGTAGTGAACTAATTTATTTGAAATGTGTATGAATCTCTGTATTATAAAATGTTTACTTATTATGAGCTGCTTGTGAGAAGAAGTGCATCAGTCCATCCACCTACCATACAAAATTGGCTATCAACAACTGACGAACTTGGAGGAAAGGACACGTTTCAAAACTTAATGACTGAAACGTGCTGGATGTAGAACCCTGATCCAAACCCAACCACTTCCCTGAACTAGAAGTTCTCCTAAAACAAAGTAACATGCAGGATGGCATCCATTTCACATACCTAAGCATCTCTAACTGAGCTGGCCACACTAGCTGTCTTTATCACAAATGGAGAGAAATATGCATGATTCATCCAAACAAAGGTAGCGGCATAGTTTAAGATTAGAATTGCACAGCTGCTGCCCTCTGGCTGTGAAGACCACTTAAGATGATGCTCACAGATGTTTGCACTGTTTGATCAGGACTCTTGAGTTGTGTTAGAGTTGTCTGGTGCTATTTAATGCAACGTATTATACACTCTTCTGGTGCTGGCAGGAATGAGATGTCATCTCTGAGAGACCCCTGTCCTTCTGGAGCAGCACCTGGAACTCAATCAGACTATTCCAGAGCACCTCAAATGGCACTACTGACCACTAAAGATTATAAAGCAAATTTAAGATCATTCTGTCTAAATAAAAAATTAAACAATTGGATACAATATTGAAAATAAAAATAGACGATCCAAAAAGATAAAGCATCAAGATGTGTTATTGCTCTGTCTGGAACATTGTCTGTATTCTTGGCAGTTCCTCTGAGATTTTGACCCTGGATTTCTCTCTGTAATCAGTGCCCAAGATTGATGTCTGCATGCTTTCTCTAGTGTCACAGTGTTACAGGCAGTAGGATGTTACTCAGACACTATGATGTAGGGTCTGACTCACAGAGCAATGCTGCTTTACATTACAAATACAACTGTAGGGGCAGGGACTATGACATGATATTGAGTTCTCAGTATATGGCAGATATAACCTCACTTATATTTCAGTGTACAGTGGGTATGAAAGGACTCTCTTTACTGTCTCAGCCAGTAATCTGGGGAAATATATTGTATCCTGACTTTGGTGAACTAGTATTTATTTGTGTTTAGTGTGAAAGTCAAATAAATAAATATTTAAAAATATGGTTTCATTTTTGCTTTGTTTCCTGTTTACAGATACTTTTTCACTGTCAGAACTAAGTTAAATTGTTAACTAGGGTGCTGCTTTGTTTGCCAGTACAAACTAATTGATGCTTCACCTTCAATATGAATGCAGTGGAACTCTGTACTTCCATTGTGCTTTTCGGCTGTCTTTTCTGGCTCAAACCACACCTCTGCAGCATACAAATGTATCATAATTATCAAGAATGACCCACATGTCACAAACCTTATTAATACGAAAGTCATCAGCTTACCTCCAGCTGAGACCAATATGATACACATGAATAAGAATGATAGTCTTAGGCAATAAGGTTGTCTCAATTGATTAGTATTGTCGTTTGTAGGGTATCTTTGATGCTGTTGAAGCCATATAAACAGTGTTTTTCTCGTCAGAGCTTAAAAGGAAAGCTGTCACGATAAACTCAGATGACTGCAAAAGATGCTAGCGATTCAGCAAATGGTGGTGTTTTGGTTTTTTTTAATTGGCATTATTATTTTTCTGTTAGCCTGATGTATTATTAAGACAGTAAATTAAGCAGTTGTCTTACAAACATGTTTAGAAACTGGAGGAGTGGGGGATTTTCAAAGTGTTTGTTCATTCTGCACTGAAGTGACAGGAAGGAAAGGAAAGACAGAGTGAGAAGACTAGCCAGTTTGTCCAACTGTTTGGACACCTGCTCGGGATGTAGGAGACCCAGGTTAAAGCAGAGACTTGTGCTTTAACAGGTACCTGAGGAGGTAGCATTATTCTTCAACACTGTCTAAAATTCAACTTTGTGTTTTCAGCTTGAGCTTAATATATTAATTATTCTGCGGCTTGAAATACCTGTTCTGTACCTTGGCGGTCATTACTTTTCCTTATTCTGAAAAACACATGTGTTAAAGATGCTATATAATTTATTGTGCTTTTCTGAATTATTTTTTATTTTCCAAAACTTTATTCCTGGAACAATGTGCTGATAAAGATGAATATTTTTATTGTGATTTCCACTGGGAGCTTCCTATTTGTCCAGTTTCTGACCTGAATATAAAACAAATAATTATGAATAGAATAATACCATGCAGTGAGCAATAACTGCTAGAGAAGCACTTGGAACTGCTGTCATTCTTTCAAAACCAGAGATGTTTCAAACAAAGATGCAGAGCTAAGGAAAGAATCAGGAAAAAAGCAAGGAGACAAATCACCTGCTTCCTGTGTCAGTTTTTTGCTTGTCCTTTCCTTTGCATTTTTTACCTTCTTTCTCCTCTTCTCCTTTGGAATTCAAAGCAGTATTTTTGGGCTTGATTGTGCATAAACCCTGCATTTTTCCAGTTACAACCTCCTCATATTATGATGTAGTTAAATATGATGTTGTTCCAAGGTCTTGGTAGAAAAAAAGACACTAAGTTGACAGAGAGTAAGTGAGAGTGCCTTTGGATTTGAGACTTCTGCCCTACAAGGATAAGTCATGTGTAACACTATCTGCATACGCATGGTTGTATATCAGAGTATGCCCAATATAATGACTTGTAATAGCTGAGGCCGGACTCATTTTTGGCTCCCGACCTGCTTCAGAATGGTTGAACATTGGAGCGAGAACACGAATTCTGTTTCCATAGTGAGCTTCTTGGTAAAAGAGTCAAAAAACTGTCAGAAATCTGTGCCCAGTATTTAGCAAAGCCTTTTCTTGCCAACTGCCCATCAAGCGTGTAAAGTATATGGCTGAAGGTTTGTTTGCTAAAGGGATAAAGCTGCAGTACAGCGTGATGTTATACCAATGTGGTGTTATTCAAAAGGATAAAGACATTGTCTTTGAGTTAGCTTTACCGTAGGTTTTAAGAAAACTTGAATGATATTTCTTTGTGCTAGACGTATCTAAATATATATTTTAAAAGAAACCCATACCAAAATGTTCTCTTTCACTCTACTAGGAAAGAGAACGGTTATTACGGTCTAAAAAACAGAAGAGGAAAAGTCTGAAGCCTCCAAAGGTGAGCAAACTTTCAGTTTTCCATGTGTTTTGGATGTTGCAAACAGTGCTTATTTCAAATATTGCTTGAAATTAGAGCTCTACTTAAACTAATGGTAAAATTTCATAACATTCTCCCATTTTTTTCTAGTGAGTGCTTATTAACTTTTTCTTGGGATAATTCAGGAGCTGCAAGTTTTGTACTGCACACAAGTGTTGTTCTTTTGGGTTTTGTTTTAAATAAACAATATAATTACACTTTTAGCCATTGTGGCCTAAATATTCAAGTGGCTTGAAGTCTGAATGATATAATGGCTTGAAATAACTACAATTTCAAAGGACAAAGGCTCAGTCCTTTTCAAAGAAAATAAACTCTTTAAACTACTCATACCAAGTTACTGCTTAATCACAAATGAAAACCTTAACTTATGCTAGGGATGTTATTGAAATGACATTTCTGTATGTGATATATAAACAGTAAGAAGATTCTAACTGATTTTCTCTAGTATTCTGTATTTTGCTCTACAATGCAAAGTACAAAAGAAAAAATTAGATTGTAGAAACAGTAAAGTTTTGCTTCAGAGCATAACTTAAGTGTTTATTGTAAGACATGCTTAAAATAATTAATTCTGCTGAATAATGTTTTTTGTGAAATTGAACATTAGCAGCCTGGAGCATGTGAGAGGAGGTGAATGGGGTAAGAAGGGAAAAAATGGAAGTGAAGAGTGGAGAGATGATTATCATCTATATGGCAGCTGAAGGCACATTGTGTCATAAATCGGTGCTTCTTATCAGTGTGTTCTGCATAGTATATTCCTGGTGACCTTCAGGTGGTGCTTTTTTTGTTGCTCTGCATTCTCTAATACCTGTATTCTGAAAGATTAACCCTTTGGGATGCTCTGTTTCAGCAGTAATTTCTTCAAATTATGCTTTGAATAATGATGTGTCTTTTGCATATGAAGAAAGAAAAATTCAGAAGTAATGATAAATCTTGCATACACTTTTCTGTTATGTAATGGAAAGCTGGTAGATGCCAAATACATCGTCAGTAACCCTGATCTGATCTTTGGTGTAGTATACCTGGATGTTTGTATTGACAGTGAGTTTAAAAACAGGACATAAAATTAAATATATATATATGTAACTAATACTGTAATTTTTCTAGTTTTCTCTAGTTATCAGGTTTTTAATTAATTGTTTAAGATACTTTGCTGAATTGTAAAGTTCCTAATGAAACAAAACTACTTAATTTAATTTATTAGGAGTTGATAACTAGTGATGCTAATTTCTTTAGGCTGAAAACTTCCATAATTATTCGTTTACATCCTTAAAATGTTCTGTGTTAATAGAACTTCAGCTGACCTAGACTCTGTACCCTTTCCTTTTACCTATGTTCTCCTGAGCAAGCTGCTGCTTTTGTGGTATCTTCTTCTTTTCTTTATTGACCAAAGCAAGAGCTAAACAACATGAGGGTTGAAGAAAATGTGCATGATACCATTAAAAAAATTGTGGCAGCGCTATTCTTCATGTGGTAAGAATACAATAATTGTGGCACTTCTGCAGAGGTTACTGCAAGAATGGTGTGCATATGAGCAGCAGAGTTAGTAGGCGTTTGCTTCTTATTTATGATATGATAGATACACCAGGAAGAACAAATTAATCAGTAGCAGACATAACTCCCACTAGTTATTCCATCCCCTGTCCGTTAGCTCCTCGGTGCTCATAGGAAATTGGCAATTTTTGAAATTTCATTTGATGCTATCTTGTCAAAGGAAAAGCAGGACTACAGACTAAAAACAAGTGAAAAAGAAAGTTGTGAGAGAAGAGTGAATGGGATTATATATACTATACTAGTTATACTATATGAATGATACTAGTTATTATATAACTATATATATAGTTTCTACATGAGCTAATTCCTTAAGGAAGAAAAGACGTCAATAATATATTTATTAGTGTCCTATTACCTGCCATTGTATAAACCTGGAGGCTATTCATATGTACGTGCAACGTTGACTTGGAGTTGGACAACAACTTACACTGTTGATGTAAGCTTCTAAAAATCCAGTCCTGGTATACAGGCTGTTTTCCTTCCAGGTCCCCTGTGTGGTCCTGTGAGGATCAAAATCCTCAAAGCATGCTGTGTTTCCCCTAGTTTCCAGCAGTTCTTTGTTTAAACAATCTATGCCTAATGAGCTGCTTACCCATGTGAATTGTTGGGATTGTACCATCTTCATCCTCTCTGTTTTTACATCCTATCTCAGGAATCCAGATGAAGATGGTAGAATTCATCTAACCAGGCATTACAAATGGTTGGTTAGATGTCATTAGCGGAGGTGAGATATAAACATCTCACTCTGAACAAAGTGGTAACATTAAGTGGTGATTATTCTCTTCTGGAAGTAGATATCTAAATAGGCCATGAGAGTTTGGTCCTAAAATTGCCTATTTCTCCCTGTGGACCATGAAAGCAGTCTAAGATGAGTTGCTTTATATATAGACATGTACAGTGCAAATGTATTTCTGTCTATGATCTGTGCAAGATTTTTATATCGTACAGATGATAGCCCATATATAATAGTAGAAGAAATTATGAGTGTGTCTGTCCTAACCAACCACTTGGAAGGAGAAATTACTGACGTAAATATTTGGCTTTACTTTTCTAAGATTTGTTAAATGTAAAATTAGTGTTAACACTGTGAATTATCGAGTTTGGTGGTTGGAGTTGGATCTATTTCCAGCTGTGCCCCACTTCCCTTGACAAAGAGGAAAAGGAAATAAATTATGAGAATGAGGTTTCCTGAATGCGGTCAGATAAGTTCAGGCTAGAAGGTATAGAAGAGTTCCTCTTTTTGTTCTAATAAAAGGAACTTGGTGCAAAGGGTGAAGACTTACGCTCACCTACTCTTGCAGCTTCTCTTAAATGGGTACTTTTACACTCCAGATTACTTAATTTTTGAGGTACTCTGACTGGACAGTGTTTGTCTTTGTTTTCTAGTATGAGTATTTTCCTGACATTGATTCCTGTTAGCTGGAACAGCATCCATGGCATGCCTTTCTCCATCTTTAGGACAGCTTGTGTAAATGATCTGTCAGGTTAGTCCAGTAGCCTTTATAGCCCAGTTGAGTCTAAATAACATCCGTTCAGTTGAGAAGCTTTTCAAAATGCCAAGTGGTTTTTGTTGTTTAGGGTTTTTTTGTTTGCGGTTGTTTTTTTTTTTTCCCCCAGTTAGGTGTCTATGTTATTTCTGGAGCTCTGTAGGTGCACTAGGTTACTGTTGCTACTGTAGCTTTGACTGAGCACTCTTTTAATTACCAAGGGACATAGGAGTCCATAGAACAGCGCTGGCAACCGCCTCGAGTTCCCTGAGGAAAGGAGCAGCACAGCGGGATGGGGCTTTATAACCTCTGTGGCTGCAAGGTGGTTAGAGGATTCTGTCTACTCAGGTACTGTAGGGTAGTTTTCTCTGAAGTGAAGCAGCCTAAGCTGACTGAGGTTTATTTTTGTGGGGTTTTTTTTTTCTTTTTACATTTGACTTGCTAGGAAAAACATGTACCAGAGGTGAATCTTCTTTTGCAGTTTAATACATGCTATTTTTCCAGGTGTTTTTTTATTTTCTTTTTTTTTTTCGGTGTTTTGTTGGGGTTTTTTTGCGGTGTTTTGGGGGGATCTTGTTGTTGGTTTTTTTTTCCTAATTTTGGTAGTGAAATAATCAAGAAACTCCAGAAACAGTATTTTGGGGTTTTATTTATTTTTGACACATAGAATGGAGTTACAGTGATTCCATGATTCATGGAGTCATGCATTTGAAAATAAGGCATAATTGCCTGGTTTGTTTGGAAACTGCAGGATTCTATGGATTTGTTTCTTTATTTAATCTTTAATAAATAAACTGTATTCGTGGAAAGCCTGCACAGTGGTGTGATGGAGTTCGTATTTCTTGTTTTATATTTTTCTTTTTTTATCTGCCTCTGTGCTTTGGTGTGCCTGTATTTTTCTGGCTGCCAAGAAATGACATATAAGCATGAAGGTAAGAAGTTACTGATTAGCTCATCTGATTGCAGTACAAGGAAATTAATCTTGGATCATTTCCATCATGTTAGATTAAGTACTTGAAAATGAGTTATTTAAATGTAAAGTGAAACTCCTTTAGCAACGGAGGAATCAGATTATTTATATGTAAGTATATCTAATCCAAACCATTAAAAATATGAGGGTATATTGAAATTTGCATATAATATGGTCTACGTGTCACTATAGATTTATAACATTCTAAACTTTGATATTTACTGAGCACCATACTTCAGTAGAAGCATTAATACTTGAGTTACAAAGACTTAATGCATAATTTGACTTTAAAATTATGTGAAAACATTGATATAAATCCAGATGAAATATACTTGCTATTAAATGCATGGCAGTAGTCAGTGGAACTTAGAATTTAAATCAGATTTTTTCAGCAATTTACATGACTATTTTCTCAGTTATAAATTTATGGTTTGGAAGTAACAAATGTACAGATCGATTTAAAAGAATCTTTAAGTTGTTAATTGAGAATGTTCCCATTTTTAAGAAAAGCTTGAATGAAAATTGTGTGTAGTTACAAAAATCCAGTCCGTGTTATACATGGTTGTATATACTTTTCAAAAACCATTGTGATTCAGCTTTTGAGCTACACATGGAATCTCCTTTGGAGGTGGTGTATTTATTTATGCCTTATCATTTATTACAGTGTTTATCACCAAACTTTGTATGAATCAGATGCCTTTTTTTTGCCTTTTTTCCCCCTCTTCACAGCTGTTCCCCTTAACAGTTAATTTTTTCTGGTTTTGCTGGGAATCGCTTCTTGTAGCCAGTTGCTTCGGATACTAGATGATCAAAAATAAAACCAGCTAATTATGTCATGAAGCAATTTATACATGTGCAATTAATATACAATGGTTAAATACCTTATCTCTATTTCTATGGAAAGTGTCTGCTCCACAAAATGATAAATGTACAGCTTCTCTAAAGAGGAAGGAGTCATTAAAAATAAATACACGGTTCACTCATAACTCCAAATATTATAGCCAGTCAGTCTGTGTAGCATTTAACAGTTTTTTACTTTTAACTCTCCTTGAACTGTTGGGGTTTTTTAGTGTGGTGGGAAATACTAATTTTCTTGCATAATTCCCTCCCGTCTAATAATCAAGTGGTTTATTTAATAACATATGCAAATTATTTTTCCCTGGTTTTGCTACTTGTGAAAGGTTTAAATGCAGCTAGTATCTTTTATCAAAATAACAGCATCGCTTTAAGTATCTTCTCAAACCTACGTACATTTATGTAAAATCCAACCTGCTGTTGTTTCAGGATTATGTTTTTTCACTTCTTGAAACAGTGTGCATGGGTGCATGCATGCAGGGTTAAAGAAAGATACATACTTAACCTGAGTTATCTGCAAAAGTGACTGTATAGCAGAGGTAGAGCAAAAAACCTCATAGGTATGATGAGGCTTGTTTTAACTAAGCTGCTGCTGACCTTCATGGTACTGTGTTCTCTGTGTAGTAATGTTCTCTGTGTTCTCTCTCCAGTAATAAACTGGAGTTTTGCTCTCCACCTTTTAGAAGTCCCTTCTGCCAGCCTTTTCAAAGTCAAGACTTGACTCTTATTTACTTTGTCAGCCCTCAAGCCCATATGCTTTATTGCGGGTTTGGGTTGAGCTTTGCTCAAGCGCGTTTGTCCGAGGCCAAGCACCCTTGAGGCAGGTGGCGTGATGAGCAGGGTCAGCTGTTCTTCGGTCCTCTGAGTTGCTTGTCCCTGGCGAGGCTCCTTCAAAGCACAGCCTAGTTGTTCTGAGCCCCATCCGCAGACAAGCTGGTACAGGCAGAAGAGGGAGATACAAAAGTATTGGCATAAGAGTCTGCGTGCAGCTTTGTTTTACGTTCACTCTCAGCATCTTTGAGTAAAAAAAAGTACCTGCACTGCAAAATGGCGATGCGGTTTTCATGGAAGTTTCTTGGTCTTTGTTTATCTGCCATCATCACCTTTACTTCCATTTGATCTACCTTCATCTTTATGAAGCTGTATCTATTCATCTGTTTGAGTCAGAAAGGAGTTCTTCCTGGTGAGTTGACCGGGCAACCCAAATTGTAAATTTGTTTGTCTTCCTTACAAATTGAAGGTAGCACCATTTCTTTAGCCCTATTTTCAGCTCCCAGTATTTACTTGCAGTAATACTCTTAGATGATTGTAGGCTGCAACCAGTATTCAGCATGGGAGAAATGCTGGATGGACTGTCTCCCAAGGACTAATTACACCTCAGTTTTTGTGGTAAATCTATGTATTTATGAGAGAGGAGTCTGAAATGTTTGTAATTCAAATGTGAGAGAACACATTAGCTTTCTGGATAAGTCTTTGTATTTCTAGAATAGAGCTGAAACCTGTTCCCAGTGTCCTTTGATTTGTTAAGTAGGGCAGAACAGTGAACTAACTGGTGCAGCACGTGAAGGCTGGAGGAAAGGATGAAATTATCCCAGGGAAGTGTTTGTCTGAAGCACCTTAGATGTAACTCTACCTGGTGAAAGGATCACGGTGCTGCCTAAACAACTGACAGAAGAGTAACGTGTCTTTACAGGGTTTTAGTATTGTAACTGCGATTCTTTTATTGTGAATACACTAAATAGTAGTTTAGTAGCTTGCAAAGGGAAAGCTGTTTCTAAAGACTGTTCAGAAGCTCTTTGCCTTCTGTGCTGCATCATACTTATCTGTATGCCTATGGACAAGCACAGTCTCTTTGGAAAAGATGTGGCTTTTTGGGGTTTCTTCTTTTTGAGTGCATAACATCCTTTCAGAAGGAGATTTTGGTAGAACCAGTTAATTTAAAAATGCGGTCTGGAGGAAATTTTTAAACTATTATTTGAAGGGCTCATCTTAAATGAAGCAATTAAGTGGTTCGGAACAGGGCTTTGAAGCTGTCTTAGGTAGCTTGAGTGGGATTAGCTGTACTGTGAAACAATTATGGAGTTGTTTAGCTTATGAGTGATGAGACTGTGGCCTGGTGGACTATGGTAACCAGAGCTGCAGGCTGTAAATGGTGTCATGTGTGCAGGCACCCGGTCACACCTGCGAGCTTGACTTTGTGGTACCACTTAATTCAAGATAAAGTGTTTTGGCTGTTGATGAGAGCTCTGCTGAGACAAAACAATATGTTAAGCATTATGGAGCTTTGTGAGAAAGTAAAGACAATACTTTGTAGACATACAGAAAAACTGTATAAAGTTAGATAAGTCTAGAAGCCTGCAGTGAAAGGTAAATATTTGGAATTCATCATGAGATAGGGCATTATAGATAAAATAAAACCTTTCGGTATCTTGAATGAAATTGATGGCTCACTCAGCCAGCTTGGCTTTGATGAGATGTAAGATGTCTGATGTTCTGAGTTGAAAAAAAAATATTTCAATTGGTATTGTCATTTAGGCCTTTTTAATAAACAGGGCTATTATCTTCTCACATACAACCTGTGGTTTATACTTGTGGGTTTTTTTAAAAAAAAAAACAAAACCCAACAAACTGTGACATCAGGATCTGTGAATTCAGCATCAAACAGTGCCAAAAAATATAGAGACAGATAGACAAATTTTCCTTCATCTTCTTAAAGCAACCTCTTCCCACTGGCCTCCCTGTCTAGGATGCTTCATAACCTGACTCCATTTTTCTAGCAACACCCTTTTTTTTTAATCGCCCCCTCCTTAATTTTATTGCTCCTCTGAGTTTGTGTTGGGCTATTGGAACGCTTTTGTGGTGTAAAATGTTAGGCTTTCTATTTTCTAGTTAAATGTTTAAGCTATTTTTTTTCTTTTAAACAACAGAATTTTCTATAGAAATTTGCTGCCTTCTGAGCATATAGTAGGAAACTGGTGGAAAGGGGGCTCTTAAAATGGTGAAAGAATTATTGCAGTTGTAATAGTTTATATAAAACATCAATTTTTTCACAATCAATATTGTACTATTTATTTCCACTGACTATTCATTTTCTCTAGTTTTCTGTAAGTATGCCTTTGATTGATTACATTGTGTAAAAATTTTTTAAATCTAGATTGAAATGCTGGTTTGCCCTGGTTTTTTTGGTTAGTCATAATACTAGATCAAACTTGAAAAAATTGAGGATAGTGTCGGAAAACCAAATGGAAAGTGGCAATTTATACATTTAAGTAGGCTTTTGCAAAGTAGATATTATAAATTAATCTCTGTTTTTCTTTTTTACTTTTTTGAAGTTAGTATGGATGACACAATTTATTCTGTATTGTTCTTTGGAATATTTTTTCCCTTTTGGTTCCACATCTTATATATTACATCGTATTGGCTTACTTTCTTCTTAATAGATATTGCATTCCTCTACTGTGAATCTTGTAAGATCTGTATGATTTTAGTCATTAGCTTTTATACTTTTGCTAAAGCGTTATTCTATTGGCAATTATACAGTGCTATGTGTAGTTCAGTTCTTGAAGGCTCTTATACAAATGATGTTGAAAAGGTAGCTAATTTAATCAGAGGACAAGGGTTTATGAAGGAACTTTTTTTTTTTTTCTTCCCCCTAAATAGTAAAATAATGGTCAGAGAAGACCTTGGCTACTGCTTACTGGGTCATTGGGGTGTTCCAACTGTTTTGCTAGTAACTCAGAAAAACTAACTTTTCAGAGGCATGTTGTGGAGACATTTTTTGGATTTGATGAAGAATCTGTTGATTCAGAAACGTCATCTGTAACTTCATATAACACAGATAAAACAGACAGGACACCAGCAACA
Organism: Charadrius vociferus; assembly: GCF_000708025.1. Lineage (NCBI taxonomy): Eukaryota > Metazoa > Chordata > Aves > Charadriiformes > Charadriidae > Charadrius > Charadrius vociferus. The sequence goes on from NW_009649619.1 coordinate 3,791,755, forward strand.
CCAGAGGAAGATTTGGAAGATGTAAGTAGTAGATGATTTTTTCTTAAGTTCTATAAAAATTGGCGTGAAGTAAAAATGCAAATTATTTTTTTTTAAGCTATTCTGCCACATGAACCGTGAAAGATTTGGGAGACAACTGCTTTGTTTTGTTTCAAGTCCAGTAATACATCCACAGTCAGTGCAATAGAATTAATAAGATAATATTCTGCCTGACAGTTTTGGCAGATATTGGGCTGAGAAATAAAATTGTTTATCTCAAACCCTTTCTTATTAGTCAAAAGAAAATGAATAGGCATGTTGCTTTGCCAAAAGTCAATAGTTACTAGACAATAGTTTGCCTTTCAACCTTATAATTTATTTGACTGTTTTGATACAACCAGGATTTTCTTCCTGTACTTACAATACTGAGAGAGGCTTTTGCAATTCATTATGGCGTAAATGATCATAGGTAGTAAATACCCACTGACACGTTTTGTCTCAGCTCTGTGAAATACAGTGCAGCTGTCCTACTTTAAAGGACTGCAGGGTTGAGGACAAAGCATGAATTAAATGCTCTTTTTCATCTGTCTTTCCTGTTCACTAACTTGTGCCTAATACTCTTCAGTCACAAGAAGCTTCCTATTTTTCTGTGTTTAATATCTAATAATATTGTAATCTCTTTTCCTTGGAGCTTGAGTTCCTGGAGCAAAAATTAATTAAAGGGAAGGACATTTCTTGCCCTCAGCATTATAGGAAAGACCTTGAAAGTGTTGATGTTAGTTGCTCAAAATTCAAAGAAAATTAAGGCATTAAAAATACTTCGTGTTTAAAAAAAAAAAAAAAAAATTAAAAACCATCCTATGGCTTTTGAAATATGATTTCTGTGTGCTTGTGATGGTAAAATGCTTTACCCTGGCATAGTAGAGACAAAGAGTAAGGGAGTGATGGACTGCATGACAAATAGAACGAACCTCTTCTGAAGCCCCTGTGGCAGTGGAGCTGCTGAAGACAGTGGTGCACAGAACTGTTCCCTCTTATCTTTTCTCAGTCAGCTTCTTCCCATTTCTATACATTACTGCCTTATATAGTAACTTATACTGTCCTGAAATCATGTGATCAAAACAGTTGCTGATCTCTGCATTTATGCATCATCCTCAAATCATCCTTCCTTCCCATTTCCACTTGTTTTACTTTTTCAACCTTTATTAAACTTTGAGATTCAGTATGTGTTGTGTTGCTTGTTGTGCTTGTGAGTCTGTCTATATAAACAAACCCCTTATCTTATATATTTATACAAACCCATATTGGTTTTTTTTAACTCTTCATTAAGACCACACCTAAAGAAGAAGCTGAACTAAGGTTCTGTCAGCTAACAAGAGAGTACCAAGCTTTGCAAAGAGCGTATGCGTTGCTTCAGGAACAAGTTGGTGGAACCCTGGATGCAGAAAGAGAAGCAAGGGTAATTTTTTAACTGAAAATTCTTTTAACTCTGAAATCACTGAAAAGCTCAAAAAACTTGGAATAGCAGGAGATGTCTTTCCAGGTCAGTTAAATACAAAGCACAATGTTTTTGAAGATGAGAGGATATTATCAGTAAGCTGACAATTTAGATTCATCTGGTGTGATCAGAACAGAGATATCGTTGTACTTTATTCTAGCATGCCTAATATATTAAACATTTCAGTAGCAAGACAGTGTTATTGAGAATGATATCCCAGTTGAACCTGCAATTTGGATAGCAACATGATGGATTTAAAATGAATCGGAGAACAGGTTGTTATAAGTACTTGGGTACTTCTATTATATGATTATATTACAAATCTGACCCAAATCTGAAAAAGGGAGTTTTTCTGCAAGTGTTTTGTTGAATATATGAAATCCTAATTTGTTTTTAAAAATCTAAGTTTGAGAGTATTCTTCCACTAAAAAGTATGTAACTAACTGTTCTTCCTATTAGTTCAGTATGTGCGATTGTTTACTCATTCTGACATAAATGTTTTTTTTATCCTCACAGCAATCACTGTACTATAGGTATTTGAGGTGTGAGAAAGCATGTATTCTGTTTTCCTCTACCCTTCTGTCACCCCTGTGTTTAACCATTTAGTGCAGGGATGAGGTCAGCAGAAATCATGCTAACATCTTCCATTCTATTTTTTCCAAACTGGGGAGGAGAGAAATCACTTCATAATGAATTTTTGAGCTCTGGCTCAGCCTCTAGATCTATTCACTGAACAGCATTAGTGTCAAAAAAGACCTGAGTTAACTAGAGGCAAAATTTCTTGTACTTTCTTCCAACTCTTTGCAGACAGGGGCATGTCTAGAAATGTAGCATATTTACAAGTCACCCTCTACTTGAATGAGTATTGTGATTGATGACCAAAGAACACATAACATCCAAATAGGCAAGCAATAGCCATAGGGCTGGAAACTTCATCATCTTCACCTCATGTCTTCCATTCTGCATTGAGTACAGCTTGAACCCATAGAGTACTGACTACTGAGAGAGTTGGCTGATGTCATTGAGAGGCCACTCTCAATGATCTTTGACAGGTCTTGGCAATTATGGGAGGTTCCTGAGGACTGTAAGAAAGCAGATGTCACTTGTCTTCAAGAAGGGCAAGAAGGAGGATCTGGGGAACTGAAGGCTGGTTGTTCTCAACTCGGTCCCTAGGAAAGGGGTAGAGCAAATAATCATGGAAACTATTTCCAAATGTCTGAAAGACAAGAAGGTGACTGGGCGTGATCAGCATGAATTTACAAAAGGGAAATCACGCTTAACCAACTTGATAGCCTTCTATGATGAGATGACTAGCTTGGCAAATAAGTTGAGAGCAATGGATGTTGTTTACCTTGACTTTAGTAAGTCGTTTGACACTCTCCCCCATGAGAGTCTCATAGACAAACTGACGAAGTACAGACTAGACAAGTGGACAGTGAGGAGGACTGAAAATTGGTTGAAATAGCTTAAAGGGTTGTGTTCAGTGGCAGAAAGTTCAGCTGGAGGAGTGTCACCAGTGATGTACTGTAGGGGTTGATACAGGGTCTAGTACTATTTAACCTCTTCCTTAATCATAGAATGGTTTAGGTTGGAAGGAATCTTAAAGATCATCTAGTTCCACTCCCCCTACCATGGGCAGGGACACCTCCCACTAGACCAGGTTGCTCAAAGCCCCATCCAGCCTGGCCTTGAATATTTCCAGGAATGGGGCCTCCACAACTTCTCTGGGCAACCTGTTCCAGAATGAAAAAATTCTTCCTGATATCTAATCTGAATCTGCCCTCTTCCAGTTTGAAGCCTTTACGCCTTGTCCTATCACTACATGCCCTTGTAAGAAGTCCCTTAATGACCTGGATCACTAAACAGAGTGCACCTGTGACGAGTTTGCAGATGATAGAAAATTGAGAGGAGTGGTTGATACATGAGGTGGTTGTGCTGCCATTCAGAGGGACCGTTTAACTGCCTTAAGAAATACGTCAATAGGAATCTCATTAAATTCAATAAAGGGAAGGAAAAGTCTTGCATGTGAGGAAGAATAGCTCCATGCACCAGTACAGACTTGCTGGCAAGCAGTTTTGCACAAAAGGATGTGGGGGGTCCTGGTGGACATCAAGTTGAACTTGAGCCGGTAATGTGCCCTTGCAGCAAAGAAGGCCAATCACCTCCTGGGCTGCATTAGGGGAGGTGATCCTTCCTCCCTATTCAGCATTGATGAGGCAGCATCTGGAGTGCTGGGTCCATCTCTGGGCTCCTCCAGTACACGAAAAACATGGGCATATGGGATAGAGTCCAGTGAAGGGTCACGAAGATGATTAAGGTCTTGGAGAACCTGATACACAAGGAGAGGCTGAGAGAGCTGGGACTGTTCAGCCTGGGTAGGAGAAGGCTCAGGCGCATCTTATCTATTTGTGTAAATACCTGATGGAGGCAGTAAAGAAGATGGAACCAGACTCTCTTAGCGGGATCCAGTGAAAGGACAAGATGCAACAGGCACAAATTCAAATACAAGAAATAACATTTAAACATAATAAAAAACCTTCTACCTCTGAGGACAGTCAAACATTGGAAGAGGTTTCCCAGAGTTGGTTGTGGAGTGTTCATCCCTGGAGATGTTCAGAACCCCACTGGACAAGGTCTTGAGCTGCTCTAGGTGCCCTGCGTGCTTTGAGCACAGGAGTTGGACAGGTGGGTCCCTTCCAACCTCAGTGAGACTGTGGTTCTAAAAAGGGTTTCAGCATTAAAAAAAATACCTCCCTAACCTACTTCCTCCCTCTTCCCCGAGAACCCCAAAAATGGGAGAAATGTCTTAAATATTGTGAATACATATTACTGCCTTGCTACATGTGACCTTCACTGTATTGTGCCACTGCATTGTGTTGCTAATAATGCAGAAAGACAAAGATTTTAATGTGGTTTAAAAATTACTGGTGGGGATAGACTCAACTTATCCCAAAGGTAGGAGCTGCCACTAGCTTAATTGTTCCACTGCTCAGAAAAAATAATAAAATATTCACAAAATTCTATATTGCTAGATTGCTGATGGTTATTAGGCATACACGTGCCCTGTTTCTTCCACGTCATTTTCTTTGGCAAGCATTTAAAAATCCATTTACTGAATATTCTTAGGTATAGAAATAGAGTACTTTGTAGGAGCAGAATTTCTGTGTCTTAATAAGCAAAGCTTTCCAGATACAAGTTACAGAAGAATGTAGACTGCTTGACATTATCTGGAGTTATTAACAGCTAAAAATGTTAGCCTATTATCCCCAGAGCCAGTATTTAGAAGATTCAGGGTTTACTTTAAGATGTGTCATGTTTTGTTTTGGGGTTTTTTCAAGGTTCTTTGACTTGGCTCTCAACCAACCTTAACTTTTTTTCCTGTGAAATACAGTTCTTATAATAGTAGAATTGCTGCTTTATGGCTTTATTTGTTAGAGTTCTCAGCATCTTAGAAAAGCCTAGTCATATTCGACACTCTCTTTTTAAGTAGGACACTTAGCCAAGGACAGCAATAAGGACTTTGGTAATCACTTCTCAAGCTAGAATTGGGGCAGGGGGCATAGTTACATCTACTGTTAAAGTAAGATTTCAGAGGCACTTGTGTATTTAACAGTTATGAGACACCATTACATTTTTCCTTTGCCTTCATGGGAAGGGAAACCCTGGTATGAATATTTTTGTAATAGCTTTTTAAAATTTTATTTTGCAGGAAATTGCAAACTGTCCCTTTAGTGCACTTTGGAATTGTTGCATTCTTTTTAATTGCCTTTTGTTTTCTTTTGTCACATCCATGCGAATCCATCTTTTGTGTGAGTCAGAAGCTTTTTGCATGGTTAGTTTCGTAGGGCCCAATGATTTGGTGGGAAGAACTTTTAGATGAGGCTTAAGGTAAACAAGAAGCTAAAGACACAAAGATGCAGAAGGAAATCCCTGTGGGAATTTTTTAACTGCTTGGGTGTAAGAGTACCTGAAGTAGGGTGAGAAAAGTACTTGCAGTAGCTCAAGGAGCCTCTGGCTGAAGGTCTTCAGAGATATCCTTTGGTTTATGTCCTTTTTGTTTAGTACCTTATATGATCCAGTCCCTTTTTAGGGCATCTCTGGATTCAGGGGTAATACCTACTGTGGTATAATAGTGTAATAATCATGTAGAATGAGGAAAACAGACTAGTGCATGCTGTTTATGGGCTAAACAAATTATTTTGGGTCAAGATAATTTATTTACCTATACGCCTTTTTCAGTGCTTATTGCAATTCTCTTTCTCTCTTGCCCTTTTATTCCCAATTGCCTTGAAATACTAAAGCTTATGAATAGCTTCTTAGAGCGCTTTCATTTTCTAACTTTTTTTTTTTCCCCTGGGAAGAGCTTTGTCACTGAATATGTGATGATAACATCTTTTTAGAGTAAGAGGGAAAAATACTGTTAAACCAATGGGTTTAAATATTTTATAACGTAAATACAAGAGCAGTTATTTTAATCAAAAGCATTAAAAGCTGACTGTCCAGCCCATAAGTGCGTAGAAGCATCTTTACTTTGATTCTGTGTGTAATTAAATCTACTTGGCTGTCTGGATGTGCGTGCATATACACACACTCTTAATACTTTTTTTTTTCCCCCAGACTCGTGAACAACTGCAAGCTGATCTTCTCAGGTGTCAGGCAAAAATTGAGGACCTGGAGAAAGCTCTAATCGAGAAAGGACAGGTAAAAGGCTCTCTTAATGTCCTCCACCACATCATTTTCTCCGTTGCATGCAGTGGTGCCCTTGCCATCTTCATTGCTTGCTGGTGTGTTAGTGTGGCTGATGCAGCTTAATTGCTACTCTACCAATACATTACTTAAATAAAGGAAAGTCTAATATGGGGTAAGAAAATGTCATTAAAGATTCATTTTATGACACATAAAAGCATAATATCGAAATAGCCGCGTGTATGTGCATTGTAAATTCTGTTCCCGTTGTCATTTGGTGCAGGCTTTTCTCCTGTCCATTTTGTTTATATTGGCTCTAAATTCCAATAAAACAAATATAAAATATTTGAACTGGCGAATATTTTTGGTGTGCAGCATAGAAAAATTCAAAAAACAAGTCACTTCCACACATACTTCAACTAGGGAAATGAACCACTGACTGTGTCTGGTTACTGAAAGCCACTTGTGGTGATACTCTCCTGGGCTTAAATTGTCAGAGGACACAACTGCTTTCGAATTCCCCTATCATCAGACAGAGTAAAAATTGGGCCTTATTGTTCCATGTATCTTGTAAATACTTGACAAAGATGTGGCTATTGAAGCATATTTAATAATGTCTAGGATCTTCAGGAAGACTGATTAAGAGTTATGAGGGCATTTAAAAGATGTTCAGTTGCGTAACTGCTGGAACACACTGAGAAAACTGGGGAGATATTATTTTATGCTTTATTGTTTGAAATAACAATTCTAAGACTGCAGGTAGCATATGGAAATAATAAAAAAAAAAGATATAGCTGTCTACAGATACACATTTCAAAAACTAATGATCCTGTAGCATTATAATGGCAAGTTAATGATATCACTATTTTTATGGTTTATTCTTTGTAAGAAAAAAAACCAACTTTCTGTAAGATTCTGTATAAATACAAAGGTTTTGGGACCATATTCAAATTAAGGATAAAAATTGTCTATGATAGCTTCTACACAAGCTGCAATTTGCTTATTAAATTCCCTGTAAATAAAATCTTACTAAAATTACAGAATATGTGTCAATCTAAAAATGATGGCTCACTGAGCTTTTGGAAGAATAAATGGAACTGAAGACCTCTCGCTGACCTACTGCTGACATTTTAGTGTGTTAATGATAAAGTTGTTGTGGGCAAATTGCTGTGTAATTGAAAACATTAACAAAATAGTTGACTATTACAGTGTCAAACCTAAGTACTGTGTATGTAAATAAGATAAGTGAGCATGGATATACACGTAAGAAATTACTTCTGTGATTTTGCTTCCAGAGTGTCAAAAAGGTATGCCTGGAGATTATAATTTAATTAGTTGTTACTTTATGAAATTCATAACCACATTTTCAACCTTGTATCTCTTAGCAATCTTGAGAAAGTCAACAGGGACGTGACAAGAAGCAATATGATATTGTCTCTAGTGGGACAGTTTGTACGTTGAGCGTTAGCTTTCCACAGAAGTGGTCAAAGTGTCTTCCGGGGGGCCATAGCACCTGCTCAGTTCTCCTCACCTGTTAGTATTTCTATTCAAGAAAATAAATGGTTGTGATGACAAACTGACTTCTCTGTGCACAATGTGATTATTTTTTTTTATTATTATTATTATTACTTTGTTGTTTAGGTGGTCATTGTAGTGATGATGATTTAATAACACCTGTGAAATGTTTATTCAGAGAACCAGTCCCTAAAGTGCTTTTGAAAAGGAAACAATCAAAAGATCCTAGTGTATTACCCCAGGAATTTTTAGTCTTACTTTGCAGCTTTAGGAAACAGGAGCAGCGAAAACCTTCACCATTTTCTGAAGTCAAATTCAGAGCAGGAGATTAGAGTCTTATTGTTAAAAAATGATTTGAAGCTTGACTTACAACAGTTTATGTGTAATTTCAAAGTAAGTGTCAATGGCTCTCGTTAATCTCTCATGAGCTCTATCTGTCAGAATTGCCCTAGAAAAGACTAATAATCCATTTTTGCAAGGTACTTTGAGGTGCGTGCATAAGAAACATTATATTAAAGGAAGAAATTCTTATCAAATATTAATAGGGGTATAAAACAAATCTCAAAATATTGGAGTATGTAGTATGCCAGATGGATTTTTTTTTTCTTTTTTTTTTTTTTAATGCTCACCTCTCAGTGACCTGGTGTATATATACATATAGTCCCACTGAAGTTAAGATTTTTCTCAGAAAGTAGAGTAGAATTAACTTCATCAAGAAAGTCACAAAAGCTAATTATCAATAGGGCAAATTAATCCTTTTTTTTCTACTTGTGTGAACTGAAGTAGTTGAACCTGTACGTTGGACGTTGAACCTGCCTTTTTACCATATGTATGCGTTGGGATATCCACCCTACGTCTGTGAGTGCAGCTCTGTCCATTCCTTGATCTTAGTAAAACACTAGTTAAATGTTAAACTAGACATTGGATTTTATTTTCAACATTTCTTTCATTTTTTTAAAAAATTCTTGACAAATGTCATGCCTTTTTGGTACTTAGTATATTATTCCTAGTATGATGCCTTTAACATCATAATCCTGAAGAGCTTGTGTACTGCAGGAAAGTTAAAATGCACTTATGTATTTTTGTATATGA
>NW_009649619.1:3800545-3815921 GCF_000708025.1 Charadrius vociferus
GACAATAGGTAGAAAAACTAACTTCAAACTTTTTTAAAAAATGTAAATATTGTATTGTAATGTTTTCTATCTTTCTGGTTGACATTTCAAGGTTGGGCTGGGATATCCAGATTTCATTAATTTCTTGTGCAGCATCAATCTACAAATACTTTGCTGACAAAGAAAGTATCAGCCTTAATATTTTAGAAAAGGCATTTAGATCTTAAATAAGTTGTCCTTTTTAGCTAGAAAATAATTTGATTTGCAGTTAGTATGGGATATTGCGTTGAATACTGTTTTATTAAACTTATTAGAGCAGCATGAGCTAGGTTAGGTAAATACTTTTCTCTGCAGGGAGAACAGAATGACTTTGGCTGCTATAATCCAATAAATATGAAAGTCCAGATGTGGCTGGCAGTGAATTTTTGTAACTTGGGTCTTTAAAGGGATATTTGATGAGGCCTTCTGAAGCCATGGAGAAACCTATAAGCAAAGATCAGCTTTGGAACAAACGATCAGATGGAAAGATGGTTTTCAAATGGAGTATAAAATATCTTCTATCACTTCCCTTTCTCCATAGTCTTAAATACCTTATCACAAACACTGTGTATTAGCCTTATTCTCACACTTTTAGCAGAGGGCAATTAACTGCATACCACTGAAGCTTGTTTTCAGTCATTTGAGGTAATTAAATGTGGGTTTTTTTCCCTTTCTTCGTTGGGATTTGCATTATGCCACTCAGAATGGCATGATTTTGCAAAAGTTCCCAACTCTTTGCAATGGAAAGAAATAGTTTTGAGTCAAGCTGAGTAAATAAATGTTTTTAAAATGACATAAAATATCGTATAAATGCATTCACCCAGAATTACTATATGCAAAGATTTTAAAGTATATGTTTAGCTGAACATATTAGGAAACAAGACACCAGGAAAAGAACTTTTATTTTCTCTGTAGCTTAAAATGCTGTTTATACTTGAAATATTTATGAAATCTTTATTTTTTGATGTTTGACCATTTTTATACTTGAATGTACAATGATGTCTGAAATCTTCTAATTATTGTGGTTATTCATTTTTCTTGTTTAACAATATATATATAAAGCATTTCAATATTTTAATCCTCTTCTTCCTCATAGGATTCAAAATGGGTAGAAGAAAAGCAGCTCTTAATCAGAACAAATCAGGAGCTGCTAGAGAAGGTAAGTGTTCAGGATCTGGGAATAATTTCACAATTGCTGCTCTTTATCGTAAAAGGAAATGAATGTACAATGTTCAGATAAAGTCTCTGATTAAAGTACCAATAAGCTTTTATACTCTTTGGGAATGGAAGATGCTCTTTATGGTGGAATTGTATGTTGTATAGCAACAGTAGGACCCAAGCTGGCTGATGTTTCTAGGGCCCAACAAAATACAATCTAAAATATTAAGCATAATGTGGAATTTCATATTTTGTCAGATACATGAAGATTTATTATTGTCCTGATCACTAATAAAATTGCCTGCTCCCTTCAGCCTTCCATTTTTTACAGTTTTTCCACACATTAAGTAATACTGATTGATTCCAGACTATTGTATCATTTACTGTCTGAGATACTCAGAGGTGAGCATCCTCCTTGTTCTTCACTGATATTGGTGAGAAAGTTAGCTAGTACTCAAGAAGTCAAAGAATTATTTTTGTTAATTAGTAACTCAATATTAATATAATAGGAATAAGGTAACCAAAGAAAAAATCATGACTAAAAGTAGCTACAGCTGGACTTAATTTATTCAGATACTTACATGGGTATTATAAGCATTATAGTACATTATGCCAGATGTTAAACTTCTGTTTAGTTTCATACAAATAAAAAGATCACCCAGTTAAGCTAGACAGTAGACCAAAGCTATTAGTTGGCATAATGAATAGTCAATTTTGACTTTCTTTTTTGTCATTGTTAGCACCCCAAAGCACAAACCTGGAAAATTAAAAAGTAGGCATTAAAACCTCTCCGTTAATGTCTTTCATATACTATAAAGAGTAGATGTCTAGTTATGCAAAGAAAATGAGAACAGTCTACCCAAATGTTAATGTAATCCAGTTTCATTCACTCGATTTTAAAAGAAAGCTTGTATTGCTCTGCTTATTTAGATACAATATTCATATCACTTGTCATACTACTTCCAGATTATTATTCTAAGAGATCATTGACCATTTTCGGCTGGCAGTTGTCACAAATACTTCCTGATGTGATGTTCCTTCTTTATCTCCAAAATATGTCCCAACATCTAATGAGAAACTGAAACAATTAAGTTTTGTCTAAACTCCTGGCCTGTAACTCTGTACAGCATCTTTTCCATTGCTTACGGGATATTGTGATGTTGTGTTTGTCTCGTAGATTTACAGAATGGAACAAGAAGAACATCAGCTGAAGAACGAGATGCAAGATGCAAAAGACCAGAATGAGCTGTTAGAATTCAGAGTGCTAGAGCTTGAAGTAAGAGATTCTCTCTGTTGCAAACTCTCAAATGGAGCAGAAATTATGTTTGAACCCAAGCTGAAATTCCTGTAAAGATTACTGATGTCTGGTGCATGTTTAAGGGAAATTACTTAGGTATCTATTTTTTAAATGTTGTATCTTGGGATAATGAAATTGATGCCACTGCCTTAATGTGTTTTGGAGAGAGCGCTCACTAATGTTTATAAAGATGTAATATAGCTAATATATATTGCATATAGTTTGTTTTTCATCTAATAAAATATTTTGTTTTGCAATATTTTGCCTTTTTTATTTGTTTCATTTCCATAACTGCTCCTTTCCTGCATGTAAAATCACTTGGTATGTATACTACAGCCTTGGTTGGTATTGTTTAAATTAACACACCTTCTCACATCTTGCATGCAGTGATCTGACTAAAGATCTGACACATCCATCACATCAATGTATAATGGCTTTTAATTACATTGATTTAAGATTGACAATATTCATATGAAGTAAAATGATCTTAAAAGAACACATTTTGATAGCAGCTTTGAAAGAATTTCTCTTACCTGAAATCCATTTTCTGATGGTATAAAATGATCATGGACTGGAAATAATTGGCATCAGTCAACGGAAAAAAGGAAAAAAAAAAAAAACACCAAAAAACAACCTTCTGAGGATGTCAAGGTTAAGCTGGTGAAGCACAAGTACAACTTTTGAAGGTGAAAGTAGTATGTTTCTGATAACAAAAAATTCTGTACTTTGCATAAATGAAATAACAGTGAAGTTATTTGTGAATAACAATTTGAACATGTAGCCTGTGATTACAGTAGAAAGCAGTGGTTCTCGTCACCTCGTAAATGGGGCCCATGTCGAGTTTAGTAACACTAAACTACTCGTGTGGGATGCACAGTTGTCACATAGTTGTATTGCCTGATAACACATCGTTCAGTTTCAAAGATCATCAACATTCTTAACACCCCTTAGAATAAACTCTCCAAGAAACCTGTCATTGTCATTCCTTCATAATTTTCATCATTCAGCGCATTTCACCAAAATTTTTGGCATGTGTAACTTCTCTGATAAAGATGAAAATGTCATGTCATCCTGTTATGTGGCCATTCTACTTTTTGTCTTTGACATTTCTTAATCTTTTTTTAATCCTTTATCAACCATATATTTTGATGTCATAACCCATTATATTCAAAATTATGAGTTTAGGTTATTAGAATTTCAGTGGATATTTGGGAAAATAAAAATAGTTTCTAAGATATATATCTTTACTGTTCAGTTGATTAATAAAATATAAAATAATGTACAATTTAGCATTTGAATTGACAGTTACACTGAAAACTGCTTCCTAACGTGCAAGTGTTCTTAGAAGTAAAACAATTCAAAAAATTTTCTTAGGAAAAGAGAAAAAAGTGCTCCAATACGTCCTTCATGAATCTCTTTTTCACATGGAAGAATCACATGAAAAATAACTCAGTGTGATGTGTCGAGTTTTGTCATGTGCCAAATCTTTAAGGACTTGTTTCACAGAATAACAATGGAAGTTTTTTTGTGTGATTGCAAGAAAAGATTTTTTTTTTTCCTTTGTAGGCAAGCATATAGACAGGAATGTGACTGACAATGTGAATGCTTTAGTAAAATCATGGATGATTCTGGTAATTAGGATGATATTTTTTTGAGAGCCATTAAATTATTTCAGATGAAAATTAGGCTAGAGTAGAAAACACAACCATTTGTCATTTAATGCAAGCAAATTCAGGTGAGTTTAATGCAGTAAAATAATTTTTAAAAAAATCTAAAATGGTAACTGAATTTGGACAAGAATTAGGCTTCTGGTTTTGGATTAAAACAGCTAGATCACTTAAGCCCATTTCAAAATTAGGCTGTTAATGCAAAAAAAAATATTTAAAATACAGCCTATGAGGGGTAAAAATGCGTAGAGTACAGTATTTTTTCCCTCTACTTTGTGGTTTCAAATTAGGTTTAAGGTAGTTAATGAACAAGAGTTTCAATGCTTTGTAACTTGCTTAAGTGAATGGATGCAGCCTGCCATGTCAGTTAAAGCACCTCGTTTTCTGATTTAGGAAATTGAGCAGTGCATGGGTCGTCATGGGGACTAAAATATTTGCAGTAGCTCTCTTTCATTATACTGTCAGAAATTGAAGCTCTTGTTGCCGGTGCCTCCTCTTGTAATATGGAGAGGATATCTGATCTTCCTCACTCGTGGTGCCACGGCCATAGAGAATTCAGAGTGCCTTGGTTGCCCACAGCCTTCAATCCAGCCATTTTCACAAGCACGTTAAAATTTATTTTAAGCAAAATTACTTATTTATTATTTTACTTCTGAGGAAATAAGAGGTTAGTATTTTGAAGAAACACATGAAAGTCAAGTAGATAAGCTGGATAAGCTTTAGAAAGACTGTAGTTTTAGATAAATGGGAATTTGTAATTTCAAGTCTTGGCACAGAGAACATCGTAAGTGTAGAGTAGTGCTGCCTTTCAACATATTCTGACATCCTGGGTTGTGCAGTGAAAAGGACTGGGGACTTTACATGCTCTAATAGAAAGGAAAACTGTAGAATAAACTGGGAGCAGACACAGCCTTAATTTTATTGAGAAAATCTTCAGTGATAGTACTATTTCATGATGGAGTTAATTTTTTTTGTCTCCAGTTTCTTCTTCCTAAATTGTTCTTTGTTCCATGAAAGAAAGCAATAGTTAAATAAGGTTATAATCAACATGAACTGTAGAGATTTTTAGGGCTCCAGTCAGTTAATTTGGCTAGCATGCAAGGATTCCTGCATCTAAGGAGTGTCAGTTAACTTTGCAGAAACTGTGTGTGCATGGAATCAGTTGGAAGTTAACGCCATTTTTGTGCTTAGCTAAAGCCAAAATCCTTCAAATATGGTGAAAGTAGAAGGAAATAGCATATATTTGGAATGCCAATAGGAATCTACCTTTTTGAAGTACAAGTATGTTTTGTAAAGATAGGAAATAGATATTTACATATAATCACACGTGTTGTTTTTAAACAAAATCTTTCCTCAGGAGAGAGAACGAAGGTCGCCGGCATTTAATCTTCATATAACCACCTTCCCTGAAAACAATGGAAGTGCACTTCAACTGTTCTGTCAACAGGAAGGAATAAAGGTATATGTAGAACATTAGTAAGAGTTGGATGGCCAGGAACTTTTTTGGAATGTCCGGCCCAATATCCATACAAATGGTTTACCATCTTGCTGTAGGGAAGAAAATCTGAAAAAATAAATAGAGTAAGAAAATATACTTTTAACTGGGGAAAGGGTTTCATAAGAATATGATTTAGTAGTCTGTCAGGAGTTCATCAAAGAAAATGAAGGCTGGTCAATCAAAATAGTTTACATTTTGTCTAGGGTACTCCTGTAAAAACTTTGCCAAGAAGAACGTGGATGTTGACGTGATTCATTGTCAGGCTTGCTATAGTACTTTGTTCCTGATATTAAATGTTTTAATCTAAGGTCAGACATACAATATTCACCTATTAATTTGCACCCAATTTAGTGAAACACCTGTGTGACTATTTTTTATTTTTTCTTTGCTAAGTCAATAAGCTTGAGTTATTTGCCTAGGCCAGGGCCTGGAAACATGAGGAGCCTGATCCAAAACTCATTCAAATAGGTGAGACTCTATCTAGCATTTTAGATCCTGCACAAGATAAACATCAGGATCTAACTTGCTTAGCTTCTCCTATGAGGAAGCAAGAATTACTCTTTTCACTTCTGTTCTCCCTTGAATAGGCTAGCTGTACAAATTTATTTGCATGCTGGTTCGCTTTAGACTGAATTCAAACTGGCCTTGTTAGCAATGTTGCACAACAGGCCAGAGTAACTTTCTACCAGTAACTAACGTGGAATATCTCTGTGTGTCATACTCCATGGCACTCAGTAGTAATTTATACCTGTATTTTTAATTGTGTTTACAGGTCCTCTTATGGAAGGTTTGTTTCTATTCAGTGCCTTAATAAGCATAATACCATCTATAGTGGAAATAAAGTGAAATTGTAGGCTGCATATTGTTAGGGAGCTGAGTAGTCTAAAAGACAAAAAGCTGAAACCTGATTCTTACCTACAGGTTTGGTTGTGTAGTCGTTTTCCAAACCACACCAAGAGTTATCAGTTAGCATATTATCTTTCAAATAGGGTCTCCATGGGATGCCAGACCTGCTTTTTAGCTTACCTGTTATTCTAATTTGCACGTTGCCTGTAGCAGGCACAGCTTATCAGGATCTAGAATTCATATTTTTTCCATTGTATTCTGTTGCATTCCTGAACAGAGGTGATTTTTTTCTGTCTTTCAGTTTGCTTGCCTGGAAGCAGGGGCAGTCACCTAATATGGGCATACTGTGAAATTGTCGACTTTTGATGTTTTCAGTGTCTTCACAGTTAGCCATCAGTAGCAAATTAGACTCGAGAATGATGCAAAATCTGATTTGGTTTCTAAATCTTTCTACATGCCTCATCATGGAAATAAATGAATTAGAATAAGATTTTTTGGCTCAATAGGTGCAACAACTTGCATGTCTGAATTCCATTCTTCGCTAGGGTAACTGCTCAGCTAAAGAAGTTTCCATTCAACATTGTCAATGCTGATCATAATCAATAGTTTTGTTTATAACACCAATCCAAACACAAGTGTGTGTTAAGCTCCACACCATTCTAATGTTTGGTGTGCACTGTTTAGTTTCCAATGTAACATTTGGAGACACTGCTGAAGTGTTTGGGGAGAGAGGGAAGAGAGGGAGGGGACTTCTCAGGATAGACCAACTTGAACACAACACATTATGCCTTTTTTGGAACCAGGATGGACTAATTTGTAGATTGTCTCCATATCTGTGTCTGGCCTTCAGGAAATCTTTCATTTCTTATTAAGCCTTCCTCACTGGAGTTCGTTAGGTACAAAACCATGAGGAAATATATTCTGGTGTAGTTATATAATTTGCAAGCATAGCTAATTTAGCTTTGAAAGTTTTTAAATATTAATCACTCTGTCTACCCGTATAATGCAGTTGCACAACACATAGATGCAAACCAACACGTTATGTACTGTAAGTAACAAAACTTGCAGTAGGGAGCCAAGACACAGCCCTGTGAAACGCCGGCATCTTCTTAGAAGTGCTGAATATGAGTAGAAGTGGAGTGCCAGCATTTAACAAGGCTGTCTTGCTTGACGCATGTGTATTAAGCACTTTGGACTAACACAAGTGGGTCTTTGCCCATGCTGTCAAGCCTTCCTACCTTCAAATAGCGTGGCTGCATAGAAGCTGTCAATGGGAGTGATCCCTGGTCCACGTTAGCTTGTGGACCGTACTTGGATACTTCAGGAGAATGTGATTAGTGTGGGTTAAACAGTTCCATGAACATTTCCAACAACTTTTTAAAGTAGAAAATGGAGTTCTGGGGCCTAGGAATGGCCCTTGGCACTGTGTAAAATACAGACATCTTATGAATTTATTCCTCTCTTTATTTTTTTTTTGTATCAGAGGAGTGTTTTCTTGGTTTCAGTGACTGGGCCTTATAATAAGGACGGGTTGTTTGCTACTTTTTGTGGATCTGTGGGCTGACTAGCAGACAAATGTGGCTTTCTACTCACAAAGGTTGTGAGCTGACAGTGTTTGGAGGAGCATGTTCAGCACACTGCATATTCCCTTCCTCTACTGTAAGGCTGATTTGAAAATCCACTCTTTTGTTTAACAAAGGAAATAATAACCCAAACCATGCAATAAACCTTCTTCGCAGTTATTTTGTTCACACTCTCTATCATTTTAACTTCTGTAGCTTGATGTGCTTGATGCTCCACTCCAAAAAACGAGAAAAACAACCAGTCCTTTAAGCCTGTTTACCAGTTTTGATCTTTTGTCTGCATACATCAGCAGGAGGGTCAACACGCATCATACAGGAACATTCTGCCCTCATACACAGACATCAAGGTTGCTTGCTATAATCGAGAGTGACATTTGGTTTTGTCTCTGAAAGTATCAATAACACTTTTGTAATTATGATGCAAAACTGATTTTTCACTTATTTACATTGCAAGTCTTTTTGCATGCAGAAGTGAATAAAAGGCATGTAAAAGGTAGCACCAAAAACCTGTTTCTCACTTACAGTGTAAAAAAAATGCATTGAACATCTTTTTCAGGACGTGAATATATCTGAACTTATGAAGAAGCTAGATATTCTTGGAGATAATGGGGTAACAAATTTTTAATTTCAAATATACTTCCAGTTTTATGGTTATTTTGAAGCATTTTTTTCCCCGCAGCAGAAAATAACATTCAAGATAAAGCACAGAGTGATTTTTATATGCCTGTATTTGTATCAACAATATGAATGGTTAGGTACTAATTTTACAAACTTAAAAGAAAATCAGTTAAGATGATGCTTGTGAAAAGTGTATTTTCTCAAGATAGGATTTGATCTTGACTGAATGACATGTAAAAAAGGCACTGTAGTAGGCAGAGGGACAAGATATAAAACAGGATAGGAGAGGAAAATAAGGAACTCAATGCCAGACCAAGTTTTTCCTGATTTTTTTCTCTTGAGTAGTAATAGTAGCGATTCAAAATCCCTGACAGAAACCACTTAATCTTCATTGAATAATGAATTGCTGCAAAAGTGTTGTGGGAGTGGTGCACTGAAACAGAGTGTAGACTAAGTGCCCTTCGTCTAGCTCTTAATACTTTCAATCATGGGAACCTTTCTGGGCCCGTTTATAAAATGCTAAATGTTATAGCTGATTTATTCTTTAAAGTACAGTTAAAATGTATTGCTTGTGTTGAAGGATGGATTTCTAATCCAATTTAAAATGTATCTTTTTGTGTTTTAGAATTTGAGAAATGAAGAACAGGTTGCAATAATCCAAGCTGGGACTGTGCTTTCCCTCTGTGAAAAGGTAGAATTCAGTAAAGATTTTTCTCTGCCTAAAGGCTGACCATGTCTTCTAAGGTATCACATAACTTTGCCAGGAAAGCATGGCTTTTCTTTTTTTTTGCCTGGATTTGGAGCATGTATTCATCCTTACATGATTGTTGGAATTGTGATGTCTTGAGGTAAAATCAAACTTAGAAAATAAACCCAGTTTAAAAATAAAAATGTCTTTTGGAGATATTCCCTTAGAATAAAGTACTAGAAAGCCACTTAACAAAAGAGACTTCTTTCTCAGAAACGCCAATGTCCTCTGCTTTCTGGGAACAGCGTGTTGTGGAGTCCTCTGTAAGTTGTACCACCATGGTCCATTTTGGGTCCATTTCTGGGTATGTAATTGCCAGCTCCAAGTGGTCTGTGGTCCTCTCCTCCATAAATTATGGGGCATAGATAGCAAAAAAGTAGTTTGTACAAGACAGGTAATCAGTCAGGTCACTCATTTCTGCGTGACTAGTTCTTTACTTCTCCAATTACAGAGAGAAGATAATCTGCATGGGAGTAAAGATGACATTTAGAACTAAGACTTGACTTTTTCTCTGAAGAATCTTTGTCCATACTTTTCATAGGCTTCTATTAAATCTTTCCTAGATGCATTTTTGACATTCAGAATCAGAACTTAAAAATTAAAATTTAAGCATGTTGTAATAATTGCTTTAATTGGTATAATTTTGATAATCTACTTATCTAAATAATTTAACGTAGATAACCTGAATTAGGTAATCATTGATTTAAGTGAGTAATTGCTATAAGCAAAATAAAAATGAGGAAAAGCACTAAAATCCCTATGTTTTTCATTGCATTATAGCATTAAAAAGAGGAGGTTATGATCATAGCCATTTACATCCAATAAGGAAAGTGGAAGAGCCCCATTACACAAGGTTAAGATAGAGGGCAAAACTGGCCAAACTTTAGGGACTGACTCAATTATTATTCTTCCAGTAAATTAGCTCTTGTGCAAAAAGTGCCACTGGAATTATTGAGATTGTTTCATTTGTGTCAGTGGTGCAGAAAAGAACATACACTTTGTTATCTATAAGTTATTTCCATTAGCAACTGATCACAACAATAGAAGTTTGGAAGCTTTATCAACTGAAATAATTCCTTAAATGAAACATACACTTACAATGGAGACTTTATTTATGCTAAAGTTGGTCTATAATTTCACTTTGCATATGATTTTTCTTTTTTTGACAAAATTTCTACCAGTTTCTAGTTTGCCTTAACTTTTTTTTTGTAGTCTTATCATAATCTGATTATTACAGAAATTGAATACTCCATCAGAAAGGTGGAGATTTTAGTTTTATCTTCTATAGGTAAATAGACTGCATTGAAAGAATGAGATGAAAGTAGTTCATGTTATCTATGGACTTGATCCATTTTATGTCATTTCGGTGAAGTGCCCCACAGTAACCTAGTAAGTACAAGCTGATAGCAAATTGAATCAAGAGGGTACTCTGAGAAGCATGAAACCTTTTCCTCTTTTTCATGGTGCATATTTGAGGTACAGGCTAATCAAGTTACTCGATTTTCTCCATAACGGAAGGCACTATCCATGTCCAAAGTTTACTAAGAATAGCAGAACATAATCCTATGCTGTCCTTAACAAAACAAAAATGATACCACATTTCATAATAGTGTGTTTTACAGCACAGATAAAATAAGGTAGATAGAAAGATAAGTTAGCCCGGGTGATTCTTCTAACGTAAGTTCTATGGGGTGCATACACTGAATTTAGATTAAAGGAAATTTAAAGCAACTCCACTGCCTTGTCTGGTGTAACACAACCATCTCAGATGTCCCTCTAAACAAGGGCGAGACAGCTTCTCATGTGCATTCCTATAGTTCCTTAATTACAAGAAACTATCATGTATCATCATCATCTCGTAATGGGACCATTTGGTAGAGAAATGGTACTACAGAGATGTTTGTGCTGGTTATATTCACACATGCTAATTAATCACACTCAATGTTTATTTAGATCAAATCTATTATATTCAGACACTAGAAGTGATCTTTTGGAAATCAAGCTGCCAGGCAAGAAAAGTTTCTGGGTTCTGCTGGAACAGTTTCAGGAGCTTATTTTGAATGTCACAACTGATTACAAGTCCTAAATACATGGTTGTCTCTTCTGTTCCCCTTGGTTCCAGAAAGGCTTACAGACATAAGATCATCAGAATCAGTATTTAGTTTGGCATATCATTCATACCTTCAAAAAAATTAGACCTCTAATTTTTGCAAATAACCCTTCATTTGCAAATATTGAGGGTAGCTGTGAGAGATGCTGAGGACTTCCCATTTCTATTGATTTCAAGGGTTCAGAATGCTCACTGTCTCGCCGAATCCTTTCTCAGCGGTGAGGCTTTCCTTAGGAATATCTTCAGTCTGTCACCTTCAAAATGAAGAAAACAAAGAGGATGAGAATAGAATCACTGGGGAATACGGAGTTCCCCGCTCACTTTTTTAATCTCTGTACAAAGCTAAACCTATTAAGTAGATAAAACAAGTTTCTGTGTTTATCCACTAGTTTTTTAAATAGTGGAAGGTCCAAAAGGATGAATTAATGAATTCACATTTTGCTCATTTGTAAACTTATGTTTACAGTTTTCCTATCTAAATTTTTGGAAAAAAATGGGTATGTCGTTAATTCCTTTGAGTGTGAGATCCAAAGAGGTCACCAAAACTCTAAATTTAACCAGTTGGTGTGTAATGCTTACCAAAAGAATTAAATTAAATAGGAGTAATCTAGTGTTAGTAGTAAGCAAAGAATTTGAGGAAAGTGATAATTCTCAGTGGCAAAGCTACAGTTGGTCTTTTGGGAGCTGGCACTACAAAAAGAAGCATTAGTCTAAACTATGGTCTCTGTAAGCTAGTCGTTGATCCATGTTGTAGACCAATAAGGAAATGAAACAATTCAGAACTGAACGTTCCCATCCTTTCCAATAAACTTAAATGCTGAATATAAATATAATCCTGGTGACAGTAATTAAGCAAGAACCTTCTGTCTATGCATTTAGCTATTACAATATGTAATTTTACCTTTGGAATGCAATGGCCATTCTTCTTAATTCTGATTAGTTTGTTTATCACAAGAATGGAAAAGGATTCATGGCAGCAACTGCATGAACTTCCATCTGTCAGTTTTATTGTTTGCTCTATGTTACCAATGTTTTAGAAGTGAGCCTCTTCCCACGAAGGGTACAGCAAACTGCAATATAAAGGATTGAGTTTGCCACCTTGTCTTTTTTTTTTAATTGCCATCTAGAAATGGTTTCAGGGCTGGTGCCCTGAAATCATATGATGGTTTTGCAAATCAGGCCAACAAGCATTGGGTATATCGAGTCGGAAACAATCAGGCTAATTTTGCATTCTTCACCCAAGTCTATTTTGTATCTTGAACTTTACAGGGGGAAGCCCCTTTCATTTATTGTAGGAAGACAGCCTCCACTTGTTAGTCTTTAGTATGTTTCTGCCGTCGTCCATTCTGCCTATGTTTTCACTACCTGTTTATTCATGTGTAACTTCAAAGTGAATATATAGTAAGGGGGAAGCACGTGCCTGGGAGTTTTGGCAACAAACTTGCAAAATATTTGGTGCAAATTTTTCAAAGCTCTGGGGTTTTTTCATCTTTTTTTTTTTTCTTCTTCACACTGCTATGTTCATGTAGTGGTTAAAGCAGATAGAGGGGACAGAAGCTGCGCTGACACAGAAGATGTTAGACCTGGAGAATGAAAAGGTAAGGAACAATAACTAACAATATAATTTATTTAGCAAAAGCCCATCTCAAGGGAATGTATATAAATTTCATCGCAGGTTGATTTGCTGCCTTTCTCTGCTTAACAAAGATTGCTTCGTGGTAAAATGGGTGGGAGGTTTCTAGAACAATTTATTGCTTGTATTCTTTGGGGTGGGAGGTAACTGTCAAAGCTATATAACAAAAATAGCAAAAGATATACAAATTCGGACACAAAAGCATAACTTTATAAAGCATATTTACAAAACAGTGTGAAATTGTCTTTGTGCTTTCTCTGTGTATTAATTTTTCTGGCAACAGCATCTCCTTTTTAATCTTGAGCTCATGTTAAATTGTCGAGGATATTCCTTTGCTTTCTGGTATTCAGCTTCTGGACAAGTTGTAAAGACCTCTTACTCCATATGACCTTTCTTGCCCCAAGGTCTTCATGCTTAAAGACAGAATGTTTTCTCAAAAGCAGTTCTGTCTTGCGTAGCAAACTCAGTGCTATACTGACCTTATTTTTCCATATGCTGAACAAAAAAGTTTTGGAGTGAGTGTTTGGTTTTATTGGTTTACCATGCATGCTATGCTCCTCATCTTCAAATGGCTTTAAAAACACTGATTAATCCTCGCCACACCTTTTACAGGTAGATAAGTAATCAGCATTACCTGCATCTTAAAGAATGGGAAAGTGATACAGGAAGGTTAAGCGATTTGCCCAGGGCCACTGAAGAAGTGTGTATTTGGGCCACAATCAAAAAAAGAAGTGCTCAGACTGTGTTCTCTGTTGAGTGTAGCCTATCAGACTGGTTATGCTTTAACATAGGTATGATCCTTTCCGTGTTTAGTATTTCTTTATTTTGAACTTTTTTTTTAAGGAAAAATGCAAAGCTTTCAGAGAGGGAAAGTGCCCAACAATACTCAATTTTTTTATAAAAGGATTTGGAAAACAATAGTTTATTTCTAACTTGGTTTGTTATCTTCCCGCTTATTATCTGTGGTGTTTTCAAGTCTTGCTCTGGATAGCCCTGTATCTATTTGTTTAGCATAGCAGTCAGGGAGTTTGTGTTGCCAATGATTGACTCAATTGTGAAATGAGTTTAGAAACAATATTTGTGTGACACTTTCAGAAGGGCTGAGCACTGGTTTAGTTGTCCTTGGAACCCTCATTAAAAGTTTGAAATCCTATTTTTGTTTCCTTCCCTCTTCCTTTTTGTGGGCAGCCTTTGCAGTAGCTTTTGGAGAAGCAGCATGATCAGGGCAGCTGCATTGCTATTCTGGGGCTTGTTGGCAGCTCTGACCTTCTCTATAGTCTTGGGCAAGTCAGTCTACTTCTTTCACGTCAGATACTTGTAACTACGTCAGGACCAGGTCTGTCCTTTACTACCTGTTACACAGCACACGGTGGTATTGCATCTTATAACACAGCCATGTAGCTGTTGCTGTAATCCATGTAAGAAAATAATGCCACCTGGGTAGTCAAGGTGGGATTCAGTTGCATAAACCTGGTGTTTAATGCCATATTACGTTCTTCAGAGTTCTGGAGATGTCCACAAGGGGCTGAGAAATACATCCTACAGGACCTGTTGGAGACCCCTGCTCTTCTGGACCAGCAGCTGAAGTAGCACCCCCTAAAATGGCTTAATAGCAATAGATGCCCATCTGTGGGTAACTGAATTCCATCCCCAAGATCAAAGTCTGACTTAAACTTTGGTTCTACTTCCAATATTAATTCATAGGTAATTAAAAGAACTCCAAGTTTACAAAAAAAAATGAATAATAGGCATTATAGTTCTCATACAGAGAAAACATAGCAACTTATTCCTCTGGGTCCTCTCATACTGGTCTTGTACGTTGCTGCTATCACCAATTATGAGCTGTTCTTAACAAGTGGGAGGTCATCTGTAGTCATTTTATGCTCTGTGCCCCTCCCACGCATTAATTTGCTGATCACTACGGATTTGTTTTAAACCGGAGTTTGGAGTGAGAATTCATCATCATGGTTTGTGCTTAGGCAAATTCTATGCCAGTACTACACAGCTGACAAAAACTGCCGGAAGTCCACATATATGTCTGTAGGTAAAAATTGGACAAATAAGTGACTTCGGATCAATCCCATATCCAATGAAACTAACTAGACCGGCGACATTTTTTTTTTTTTAATACTGTTAATAAAAGCTACAATCAATCATCTTAAGAACCCTATGTATTTAATTTGGCATTTATTCTATATGT
>NW_009649619.1:3815953-3880330 GCF_000708025.1 Charadrius vociferus
TATTCAAAATATTGAATTCCATCAAAGGACTTCTTATCTTTCTGAACTACTACTAATTTTTTGGAGCATGAAAACCTGCCTTGAAAGAAAAGCTGTAGAATCAAGTAACTATTTTATGTTCCATTTACTGTCATCCCGAGCACTCTAAAGGCAGATTTTGAGAGAGCACGGTCACCACTCAAATCTTGCTTGCCTATTCAGCCAACCGTTCAAGTGTCCACAACTTTATTGCAACTTTGTGCTCTTGGATACTGAGTTCCACTGAAATCCCAGCCTGTGTTATATAAATTTGTGAGTTTGATTTTGAAAACAAAAGCAAAAAATCCCTGTAAATCCTAGGTATGTTAAAAACTTCTTCAACAAAAGTCACTTAACCTCTCTGGGCTTCACTTTACCCATTTCAAATTGGCTTCCTACCTTCACACTTTGAGACCTGAGCTTTTACTTCTGCTTCACTAATGCAACAGGGAATGTTGCTGCAGAAGCCAGCTGGGGCCATGGATGTTCTGGCTTCCTGCCTAGAAGAACAGGCTAGGCAATAGAGATTACAGTTTCCCCATGGTTTCTTTAATCTTTATTAATTAATTATTTTATTTTTATTACTTTATTTTCTTTTATTATTTCTATTATTTTTGGTTTTATTTTAATTATTTATTTTATTATTTTATTATTATTATTTATTAATCTTTATCTTTGGATATTTTCAGAGAAGCAATACAGTGCTCTCAGTTGCGTTTCTCTCTCCTCCCTTGGCCAGCCCTGTGCAAGTAGCGACTGTTGGCCCACATGCACGCACATTCCCTTTCACCTTTCGGCCTTTGTGTGCACTTCTGTCATGTCAAGGCAGGTTTGTACGCTGGTGTAGAGGTCTATACTTTATAGGTACAACTTGTTAATATGATACATGTATTTTAAGTGCTAATATTGTAAATTCGATTTTCCAAATACCCTTTGGATGAATGTGGTCATTGGCTATAGATTTTCTTTGCTTTCAAGTGGAAAGCTCACATAAAAATGATGGCATTTATGATTCTTCATGAATTAGGATAAAGAACAAACACTCGCTTGTTTTTATTATTGCTCAGGACCTGTTCAGTAAACAGAAGGGTTATTTAGAGGAAGAACTCGACTACAGGAAGCAAGCTCTGGACCAGGCATACATGGTAGGAAAAGATCAGTCATTAAATTTTCATGTTTGAATAAATTTTATAAAATACAGGGTGTTTTTTTCTTTTAATTATATATAGAATTCTTTTTTAAATTGATTTATTTTTCTGCCGGACTAGGAAGTCAAGTACTACTTAAATGGAGACTTAGGAAATGGATTATAGTCTTTAGAAGTATAATGATTTTGCATCGCGTTTTTTGTTCTAAAATATGTGGACATCTTGTTAGTACATCTGGAATGGGAAGAGCTGGTCTATGTGTGCACAGAATTACCACTGGTAAAATACACCAGAAATGATCTTAGAAATTTTCCAATTTTGTTTCTTCCTAAGCATTTGTAAATATTACTGCTGCTAACCTATCCCAAGTTGGGAATGCCTGTTCTTCCTAAGCTATTTCTTCCTGTGCTGTCCCATCCAACCTTACCTTTCCTATTTTTCCAAAGAGAAGCTACAACCTTGCAGGCTAAGCAATAATTAAGAATTATCTAAGGACTGGGAAAAACTGCGCACCCAACTTTGTTAATAGTGAGACTTCAGGGAATCAAGATATAGTGGTCTGAAGAATTGTTTATACATTGTAAATATTTCTGATGTGGAAAATGTTTTCAGAAAAGAAGCAAGGTCTAGTGCTCAGAGCAGCTAACAGAGATAAAAGCAAGCAGGCTGTATTTCTAGCACTGTGACCTTGGGCAAGCCATTTAACCTCTCTGGGCAGCTGTTTATGCATCACTAATATGGATAGAATTACCTACCTCACAAAGGTGTTATGAGGGCTAAAGGGATGTTGTCAGCGGCTCTTGATCCAAATATTGTCAGTCTGGATGCTGGTTTTTAATAGGATCATACTAACCCCAGTAATCAAGGAAACGCTGCCATGATTCCTTTCCTTCTTTACTCTTGGGAATACAGTTCTCTGGATGAATGTAAGGTTCTCCTGTGCTCTCTGCTTTGCAAAAGTACTGCAGCTTTGGTCAGCACATGAGAATCTGGTTAGGAGTCTGACAAATGGCGAGACTGATGAGGGATTAGTGTCTGCAAGTATACGAGCGTTCCTCTCTTCATTGCTTATGGCAACTTGGAGCTAATCCAGTGACATAGACTTTAAGCGATGGATGGTGGGGCAGTAGGGCCAGAGAAGAGGGAGACAGTAAGATTTCTGTTGTTCGCAGTTCTCCCTACGAGCATTTTGTTTTATAGGATGGCTTAACAATTCGGTCGCAGTTGAAGGGAATCTGTTAGTTCGCATTAATTTTGTAATGTTCAGCATCAGAGATTGGGGGTTTGTTACGTACTGAGCACACACCTATCATCTGAATGTTTCTTAAATAGAAGAAATGAATCATTTACTAGAATGGGAAGCATTGCCTGGGTGTAAATCAGTACCGGGAGGCTACGTGCACTCTGTGTGGAATGCTCCTCACTGCTCACGACTGCCGCTTTCTGTCTACCTGTCTGTGTCTGTCCTTCCCTCCTGCCTAAGGCTTCGCTTGCTAGCCTTCTCTAGCTGTCGGTGGGTCGTTTGCTTGCTGGATTCAAATGGCAGCCTGTCTGTATGTGATTTGGGTTGCATTAGAAAATCCAGGAGCTGGAAGCCACGCTGTATAATGCCCTGCAGCAGGATCCCGGAAGGCGGGCAAGCGAGTCGCTGACCGAAGCCCAGAGGGAGGATCTGCGAGCTGCAGTGGAGAAGGTGCGGCGGCAGATCCTGAGGCAGAGCCGTGAGTTTGACAGCCAGATCTTACACGAGCGAATGGAGCTGCTGCAGCAGGCACAGCAGGTAATCCCGGTTCTCTCTCCTCCCCCTTGTTGGTGTTACCTCTGTGGTTGCCGCCACTGCCCATACAACAGCATCGCTTCACCCTCACCTCGTTGAGTTACGCTCAGTCTACTCTTTGTATTGCTCCCGTGTCAAAGAGATGGGCAGTGTCAGGACCCGGTTGCACTGGGCACGGTACACACACAGAACAAGTCACTGTCTCACTACCAGGTCCTGTTGCACAATCTGTTTCATGTGCGTACAACCACACAGTCTTCCACAGGACTCCAAGGGGAGCTTGTTGCAAGTTCAAGGCCTAAATTAGAAAAAGCCGGAAGGGAAGGTTGCAAGTGTAACACTATGAAAAGAAGAAAGGCAGAAGCAGTAGTTATAGGAGTAAAAATTTTTCATTTCCCCCCCCCTTCTTTTTCTTTGAGCTATTTGTGAAATTTTTTAAAATTAAAAAAAAAAAAAAAAAGGAAAAAAGTGGAATTCATAGCAAGTCTTTTAAGAGGCCATTTACAAGCCTTCATGGCTTTAAATTACTTCAGAAAAGCCTTGTCTGTCTAAGTCATTTGCTTAAGGACAAATACTAACAGCTTGAATTCAGGCAAGTTCCTGGCAGGTGTGGTAATTTTTTTCTGAAGAATCATTTGGTAGGATTGCTAGTTTTTCTGTGCAAATATTCAGGGAAAGAAGAAAGCTGCATGTCTCTGGGTGTTAATTAATTCAGTAGGAATAATCTTTCCTAAGGATTTTGATTCCTCTTTATAGTAACCTCTGGAAGATGCAGCCAGATGCTTTAGTTCTTGAGGGCTGCCCTCCAGTTGCTCTAGCTACTTTCTGTGCAAATCTGGAATCACATATTGTAAATGCCAAACTCTGCTATGCTGATATGTTCAGCATGTTGTTGCTATCTCAGATGATGGTTACCGGGGCAAGGACCGCATTTAGTTTAGTTCAAGCCTCTCACTGTTCAGGTTGGTTTTGTAGATAAATATGGACCATAGCTAATGTAAGGTACTGACCTGGCACTGTTGTGTTCATCTCCTGTTGTCTTGCAAAAGTGCTTATGGTGCCAGTGTTAGAGCTTAGGTCTGACTTCCTAGAATTCTCATTTCTTGTACTCCTTCACCGTGTTCCCTGAGTTTGGAACGTGCAACATTGAGATCAGGAGATGAATTTTTTTAATGGGTGTCAGATCAGCGATGGTGTACAGAAAGCTGGAGGAGGTAGGCACCAGCTGCTGCTAAAAGCGTCAGAAAGAGAGAGGAAACTAAATATATGAAATTTGGTAAATAAGGATGGAGTCAGAACTTATTAGCTTAATGCTATTAGTGTAGCTGAATATTAGCGAGAATAGGCATTTTACCAGTCTGTTAGACAGTCCAATTTCCTAGGCAGATATCAGGGATTTAGTTTGGACTATGTTCCATTTGGTCCCATGGACTATTCGCTGTTGGTCAGAGCATTTTAGGTGTACATCTGGAACACATCTTCAATTGAGCCCAGTTTGTGTATTCACAGATTGCTCCATAACATAAAGTTAAATATGATGAGTGGGGAAGAAAACTTCGCTACTGCTCTGAATAAAAATGCTAGCATAAACATATCCTCATTAGCTGTGGATGTTTATGTACCTGTTTCCAGATCCATTTTATACTGTGTCATTAGAGCTTTGTGTTGCACCCATCTCATTAGACATGCTAATGTTACAGCTCTGCAGGACACATTAAACTGAATTCTACTGCTTAATAAAGAGCTGAGTATTTTAGTCATCTATTTTCAACCCCCCGTAGTAGACAGGAAAGACAAAGGCAAACGTGGTAGTTAATTTGCCTGGAATATGGGAGATTAACGGATTGCATTTGAAATCTTTTGTTCAGTTTCTTCTTCTCAGTTGTTTTCTTCTTGAAGGTTGTATTTGTGGGTCCTTATGGGACCAGTGGTCAACATTGATAACCTAGTAGTTGTATGCAAATGTCCATGGCTTAAAGACAAACAAGCAAAACCCCCTAGCATGGATCAGTGGTGTCACAGGGCTAATTCTCATATGATTACATTCATCTACACTAGTAGATGACAGCAGCTGAAATGTTACAAAAATGAGAACATATCTGTGTTGGCAGAGTCCTAAGGTATGGATGAAGTTACTCTAAGCATAGTGCATCCCTAGATGCTACGTTAAATGAATCCCCTCTTTTCTTTTGCTGACATTGCGGCATTAGCAAGCACCCATTACACTTTATTCTGGCAAAACTGCAGTCTAGACCTGGTCATATTTATACAGTCTGCAGTGCCTTTGCTGTATGCACCACCCTTCTTACACTGAAGTGGAGGTTATGGAGAATGATACGACAGCATGATGGACCTGCAAGACTTAATACAGAATGTACTTGTTGCAAACACTCTCAAACTTTCCCTGAAACAAACCATGTATTAAAGACTCCAAATTATCTGAAAGTCTGGAAGTTTGATCAGTTCCAGAAAGCCTGTTTCTTTGCTTCCATTACCTTCTGGTCTGCCTGATACAAAGGGCTTCAAAAGGACAACTCCGCTTATCCTGGCCGGCTGGCTGCAACCTTCTCTGAGTCAGAGTTTCTGTGTCAGACATAGAGAGTGGGGGTCTGAGCTCTGATGATGGAGAAGGAGTTCTCTCATGTAAACAATCCTTGACTATACTGTAGGATGCAGAAGTGGCAAGGCATGTGATGAACGCTGCAGGTAGGTCTGCAGGGTTTCATTACAGGTGGACTGCTTCCTGCAGGGACTTTGAGGATTTAGCTTGTGAGATGCTGGTTTTACAGAGCTGCTAAATGTTCTTCCTGAGGAACCGACTGTCTGAAACGGCCAGGGGTGTGCATGGAGAAGTGAGTAAATTGTTTTCCAAATGTGAGCCTGTGCTGCTTTATGTGTGCTTCTTTGTTCAGATATAAAGCCTTAGTTCTTAGCCACTGGGTATTGACTTTGTTCCAGTGAAATAAATATATTTTAGGATGTTAGGCCTTGTTTTACATTAGTAGGTCTGTTCATCTTGGGCATGTATAGCCCCACATTATTACTGTTCATTAGTATATAAATGGAACCATTCATGTATACCCATTGTGTATGAAGGAAACCAGGCCTCTGTGGAGCCAAATTAGACAGACTGTGTGATTAGATCTGCTTGCTAAGGCATACAACGCTTTTATTAAACCCAGAGAGCAACACGCAGGTCTGGGGGACAGATCCTCAGCTAAAGCATATTGACAGTACTCTCTTTAAGTCAGAGAAGGTGCTTTGATTTACACCATTCTCTCTATTTGGAGAAGGCAAAATATGTTAATTAAAAATCTGTCATGAGCAGCTTGTGATATTTGCTTCTAGCCATAGGGTATGTACAGTTCAACTCCTGTTCCTGCATATATTGCCATCAAAAATGTTTCATTGTACTACACTTATTATAAGCTCTTGTAAACCAGTGTCTGGTTTATTTTTAGCAAGACTTCATTTAAAAGTAACATTTGTGCTCTAGTCTGTGCAGTGGTATGACTTCTGTGCATTTTGGAAAATATGAAGATCATTACTAGCCAGCTCTGTTAAGAAGGGTAATTTTTTATATGTGTATAACACGTTAAGCCATTTTGAAAGAGAGAGGAAAAATGTGTTGGTGTAGCTACAAAAAATATCTCTGAGAAAAAATATTTCACATGAAGCATTACGTATTTCTGAAGCAGTGATATCAACTTCTTAATTAAGCAAACTTATCTCCCCTCCCCCTCCAAAAAAAACCAACCCAAAAAACCAACTGCCAAAAAAACAGCAACACAAAAAGTCCACACAGCATCTTGGTTAGATCTCCTTAAAAATATATTGTGAGTGTGTTATTGGCTGAAACTAATAAATATTTAAAGGTCAGATTATGCTTTACATAAACCAAATGGGATCTAACTTGAAATATATTCTTGTTGGTTTGACTGTAGCTGATTCTGAAGTGAGAAACTGAAAAGTCATCAGAACAAGGCTTTAAATTAGGATAGATTAATTCAAATTGCACTGTTGGCAGTATTCAAACACAAAGAAAATTTATAATAGAACTAGAATTTATTCTGATTTCATTTTGAGTTATTTTACATACAAAGAGAAGCTAGAATATCCTTGAAGGAGAGCAGATTGACACACACACACTCAGTTCCAAAAATGGTTGCTGCCAATCAGAAAGGATATGAGAGACATTTTATTAATGTAATCCAATAATTTCCCAGAGCAGTCTTATGTTGGTATAAAATTGTAAGAAAAATGAAGTAGAAAAGATATGCTAGTTCATTGTGTCATCAAAAAGTGTGAAACTTATTTTTTTTTCTCTGAGTTGCACCATAGCACTGTACTAAGCTGGGGGTGTTTTATTCTAACTTGGGTTAGAATATTCTTGGGTGGAGCTTAGTTTTACAGAGTAAACCAAACCATTGCTTCAGTTCTAGACCTGAATATAATAAGTCTATGGAATGCTGAAGGCATCCAAATTCCAACTCTAAATAACTGGAATATAGCTGTAAATATTTTAA
The DNA here is from genome assembly GCF_000708025.1 of Charadrius vociferus. NCBI lineage: Eukaryota > Metazoa > Chordata > Aves > Charadriiformes > Charadriidae > Charadrius > Charadrius vociferus. The sequence continues at coordinate 3,823,423 of NW_009649619.1, forward strand.
CTGACTTTTCTTCAAACTATAGCATTTACTTCTACAACCAGGCTAGCTTATTCATTGCTAATAAAAGCAGAAATTGCCACTTCACTTGCACATTTTACTAGAAGAAGGCATAGGAAAATCCTTTAGGACAAAACAGGTATAAATCAAAACTTACCTCTATATGTCACTGCCATAGAGAAGGATTCACTGAAAATGCAATTCCTCAGGCAATATTTTTCGTGGTCACCAAGGAAAACTCAGAAGCAGTGACATATTTTTTGATCCTGAAATGACAAAATATAAATATAGCTTGAAATCGATAAACACCAAGCTAATTTCCTTCACTAAGTGTCTTAGTTTCTTTTTCTTCCTGACCTGAAGAACCAAGTTCTTACTGCTTAATGGTCAAAAAATGCTGTACTGGATGCCATTCCTCCATGAGTTCTACGGCTCTCTCGTAGGTAGGACACCTTTTTCACACTGGGAGAGTAGTTTGTTTACAAATCCATAGGGTTGGATGTCACCATACCTGTAATATTTACCTGTATCATACCTGTATCATACTGGCTTGGCCATTTGGAATACATATTTGGTTTTTTGGTGGTGTTTTTTTTTTTTTCTTGAAAATATTCATTTAAAAAAATTAATTTGTTAATACAGTAATTGGCAATGTGAAGTAGGAACCTGAGATTTGCCACTTGGTGTACTGCGGGTGTGCAGGTAAATCTTGGATAAATCCAGAAGCTGTTCTGCTCCCCTTTCCTGTATTATCTGTTATGGTTGATACACCACCTATTTTTCACCCAACAAGAATTACTAAGGTTTAACGTTTGACTGGGAAGGTGCTTGGGGGAGGGGGAGAGGGAGGGAGGATGCTCTGCTCAGTGTACCTCATCAATAGGCATGAGGAGGTACTGTCTAAAATTTCTCCTCTTTGGCACATTGCCTTGTGTCAGAGAGGATAGACTATAGACATCACCTCCTCTGGCATGTTGCCTTGTGCCAGAGAGGTTGCCTTGGTCAAAACCTCACAGCTTTGTCACACAATTTAGGAAGCAGGTAGAAGTATTACTACTAAGGTTACTTACACAATAATTAGTGGGGAGAGTCTCAGATAATTTTACATCCAAATTGATATAGATATGATCTGTTTTAATATTTTTATTTTAAATCTGAAATGTTAAGGTGCTAGCAAAGTTCATTCCCAGCTATTTGCATACAACCATACATGAAGAGGAATACATAAGGCAACCAGTGATTTCTTTTTCTTGCAATAACTAATGCTGGCAGTTGAGAAATGTTCTGTGCATTGCTGTTAAACATATAATAGATTACTGTTGATAATGCTTTTTTTTATCTGATATCATAGCTGCCTAACTGTCATCTGTATTCATCAAGCACATCATGACTAGGTTAATCATAGTTGACCTGTGGTATTGATTTGTCACGCACGAGTGAATGTTGAGTCTTTCAAGGCATCATTGCCGCTATAATGATAATATCACAGTACAGTTCTGTAATGTCCCCCAGATGACAGGCATGGCAGATGAGACTTCATTATAGTCATTTCTATGTATTTATTTTACAATGTTTCCTTAGGTATGTCTTCTGTATATTTAGGCTTCAGTTGAAACCATGCCTGCTTTGCTAACTGCCTTGGTGATGCTACTTGTCTGAAGAAATGATGATAGCAGGACTGGTGTAATAACTACAAAACATACCTGAAAGGTCTGCTCCCTTTGCACTAAACGAGGGATAATTGAGGTTGTAATCAAGTTAATAGCAACTTAATTCAAGTTAAGAAAACTCTTATCTGAAGTTTGAATGCTGAAATCCTCTCATCCGACATTCTGAATACCCTGTGTTTCTTAGGAAAGGCCAGTGGGAGCTGAGGAAAGGCAAGTCTCAAAAAGTGTGTTGTGAAGGTTGTTACAGAAGTGAAGATTAAATGTGTTATGCACAATTCATACATATATCATGATAATTACTTATGTGGAGATCTGCTATTTAAATACCAGAATGTAAAAGAATTTAAATTTAATGCTAAATAAATATTACTTTTTTTTTTATTTGCCTCCCTCCTCACCCTGATAATGAGTCTAGTCTGTCAATAAGTCAATTTTAAGATGTTGAATGTGTTTTTTCTTCTGAGCTGACATAGACTTGGAATAGCCATTCTATGTAGATGTAAGGCTAATGTGGCTTTAATTACTGTTTTTCTGTAATGAAAAGCAGTAAGACTGTTGATATTCTTCTGTTAGATATCAATGTATGATGTAGTTTTAATATAACACAAATTAGAAGACTCCTAGTGTTAAAAAATAATAAATCAAGTTTACTAGTAAATTAAGCCATATTTTCATGTACATATAGTCATTCAGTATCAACTTATAAAAAATTATTATTTTAAGCTAAATGCATTCATAAAATTCACTGATTTACTAAGACCAATGTGATTGAATATATTAACTTGCATGCTGAGAAATGCATCAGTGCAGCTCTAAAAGATTCATTCTCCTCAAGAAGGCAAATAAAGAAATGACAAGGGCATAATAAAGATTAACAAGAACAATTCTCCTACTTCGGTAACAATTAATTGGATTATCATGGCTGAGACTGCAGAACACAGAAAGGAATGAAATTTTTACCTGCTATGTAAAAAAAGACCTTGTTGAGAATCAGAGGTATAGCATAACAGAAATGATGAGTTATTATCATATTCTACTGGATGAAATTTATATTAAGTTTTCATTCATAAAGTAAAACAAGATAGCAAAAAAAAATAGCTTAAGCTAATGCTGTTACAGTGTGCTTGCTTGTTTCCTTATGACCATTATGCAAAATCACATTCTAGGAACGTGGGAGTAAAGGGAACATTTGGATTCCTGAGTCCAGACCCCTTACAGTAGCAGATCCAACAGCTTGACTAAATGCATGTGGTAATTACCTATGCAGATTGTATTGTAAACACAGTAAAGGCTTTTAAACAGCTGTTAAAATGCATTCGTTTAAAACAAAAACAATCAAGAAAATATATTTATTTTCATTAAGGAATTTTATCCATCAGCTTACTGATTTGAATAATACCTAAAGGTGTCAGTTTATATTCACCTTTGTTTAAATTTATACATGTAACATAGTTATGCTGCTCACGTTATTAAAGATCTTACATACCTGTGTCTTAACAGTGTTGAGAAGCTGCTTAAAATAATGATATAATGAAACAATATTGATTCTTCCCTTTCTCTGACTGATAAAATATTTCCCTTACTAAATTCTGCTGCAGAATAAGATACATTCTTGATCATAAGTTGGCTTCAAAGATTCAAAACACAGTTCATGTCCATCCATGGTGCCTATTCTGTAAATGTACATCAACCTGAACCTTTCCAACATTTCAGAGCTGAGGAGATAAGCAGCTTAGCAAATCCTTCTTTGTCTGCTTTGTGCTAAAATTATCAAATTGTTTTCTTGGATTTGCTGATGAACGTAAATCCAATAAGAGTGTGTCACAGGAACTATTAAGGTGATTTCTAAACCCCCTGGTTAGTACATTCTTTTATTTTCACAACTATAGTAGCATGGCAAGGAGCATATTTTGCAGCCATGTAAATTATCTTCTTGATGTTGCTGTCAATAAAACAGTATGTTTGTTCGGATGGGCTCTTTACATACACACTTATCTGGGAAACAAAAACATCAATTCTGCAGCTTCACACCTATGTGAAGGATGATGTTGTCATCATTGTCTGGCAGAGGAAATTTGTCTCAGTGCTTCCTTTCCTGGTAGCATTTTCCCCATTTAGCAAAGCTCCTCGAGGATTTAAAGCCACCAATGATGTTAGTTCAGGACTGTGAATGACTGGCTAATGCCATGAGTGAATTGGAGAGGGCAAAAGGCTGGGATGAAGAATCTGCTTCATCTAGCCTGAATCACTATCCAATAAACAGAAAACACCAAAATTCCCAGAATCTGTGTTCGCTACTAAAAAGGTAGCTGGGAGATGAGGTCAAAAAAGCAGAATGTTTGTAACAGACCATGTTACTGTAGAGAGAAACAGCCAATTTCTCATCAGAATTTGAGGTATCGGGAAAGAAAAACTAAAACAAATGAGGAAATACACACATTTTGGCTACTTGGTGGAGGAAATTTGGACCTAGCATCTTATAGTAGTAGGGCACTTCATTACACCTCAGATCAATTTTGTTTCTTTGTAATGCTGAAGTTCCTCCCATGACAAACTCTCAAAATGATGATAAATTATTACTGGGCTGATTTATTGCCTCCAGCAGAAAAATGATAGCTCCGAGACTGCAATCCAGGGATCACTGAGCTCAGTGGAAGGATTTCCATTTATTTCATTGCTCCTTTACAATGGGCGCTATATTAATGGAAACATCACTTAATGTAGATGGATTGCTATTATAACACAAGTTGGGCACATGTACTTCATATGTACTGTGTGGGAATGCAACTAACTTTTTTTTTCAATAGAACAATTTTTTCTTTTGGGTTAAACCATTCAATGATGTTAAGTAACAGAAATGCAATACTATCGTTTCCACTCTCAGCTTTATCATTTGTACTTCTTTGCTCCATAATGCAAGCTGAGTTTTCTAAGTCTGTGTTCTTGGAATTTCTCTGTTAGTGAAAGTAGAGTAATGTTTCCAGGCACACATCTACTGTTACGATGCTTGCGTTTCACCTAAGCCTTTATTCCTCAGATTTCCTAGCGATGTCGCTTGCAACCTTGAGATTGCAGTGTAGCCACAGGAGCCAGACCATGCTAAAAACTACAGAATTTCCCTTTTGAAATCAGTACCTATCTGGTTCTCTGCTGGCAATGCATTAATATCATTCCATTGGACCTGACCTCTGATTTGTATGTCTACAAGGAATCTATTGCCTTTATTTCAGTTTTTAAAACTGTATTATCCCATTTTTTTGCGCCTTTGTACATGGGATTCATGACAATAATGAATTTACATGTAGGGTTATCCAGCCTCTTACTGATTTTGGATGTATTTGGAAAACAACAGTCTCTAGGGAAATTATCCAACTGTCAGGAAAACTGAGCTGTAGGTGCAGAGACACCTGAATTGGTCCCGCATAGGCCAGCTCAGGCAGCACACGACCTATACAGCAGCGCTCCATGCAAACTTGAAGCCTCACCTTCTGGGGTAAGGTCAGAACTGCTGTGAGTAATAGCATTGTGTAGTCCCATTTTGGTGTAGCCCTCTTTCACCTCAGAAAGGAAGAGCTGACTTGTCTTAATTTTCCCAATCAGTACTAGAAGGTACACGCTAAAGGCACTTTCCGTCTGAGTTTACTTGGATGGATCCAAGTGAAGTAATTGCTTAAGTGAATATTTGCATGTCAAGGACTCTATCCTGTTTCCCAGAAAGACAAACTTCCTTTCATGAGGTGAAAGGAGATGAGGGTCATGAGCATTTAGGGGGAATCTTCTGCATGTTAGGAATCTTCTGCTGACAAAAATGTTTAATTTCCCACTTTTAGGCAATTTGACAGCCCTTTGTGTTTGGGAGTTCTCCAAGCATTGGATTGAAGAGGAGGGGCAGTATATGATCACTGCAGTCAGTGAACATATAATTTGTACCACTGGAAATAACTAGTGGTAAACTTCCCTTTTATGGCTCTGTTCAGTAATGTCATATATAGTGCCATTTCAGGGGTGCTTTAGCAGACTTTCAGTCATATGCCTGTCTTTGCACTATAGACTTCTGAAGGAAATGTATGCTTTAGCTGCCTGAACTTTCTGGATGTTGTCTCGCTTACCTAATTGTTAGCATTTTTATGCTGTCTACCAAGGTTACAGCTGTGTCACCTACCTTTGTATATTTAATGTATATGTAACTACGATTAAGAAAAATTTTATAATGGAACGTAAAAGTCTGTTCACGTAGCTGTCTGGAAATGCAAATGAATTTCACAGCTGAGACTCATTCCTGACAGAGCTGAAGATGCTGTTCCAGCCGTAGCTTGGCCGGCAGAGCCATCTGCTGTTAACTCAGTGCAGCACTAGGGCCCTTTCAGGCCCTGCTGCTTTCTGGCTGCTTGCAAGCACTTGCTCAGAAGCGGCAGCAAACTTCCTTGCTAGTGAAAGGACGATTTATCAAGTAGGTGTCTGCCATACAGAAATGGATGCTCATCCAACCCTCTTTCCAAAACTCAAGAGAGCTCCATGTGGGTGAAGGTAGTAACGGGCACTATTCACAAACCTACCCATCCAGAAGTTCTGTGAGGTTTTATTTGCTGTTGTAGTAAAATCAATGACAAATTAGTATTTGTTATTTTGCCAGGTTGGTTTTGAATGCAGGCAAGGTGGACAGCGTTAAGAATCCATGTCCCTGATGTTTGCGCTTTTCTCTTTCATGGTTGCATTCTCATTGCACTATTTTTGTCTGACTGTGGGTCTTTGTTTGCCTACAGTAATTCCTCTGTATGGTGCTGTGGTTTGACAACACAGTGTTATTCTTGCGAATCCTGTCGGTCCCGAAAAGTTGCACTCATGTGACTGAGGGGCAGCTATTATCCGTAGGAACACGGGAATTGCTAGAACCTCACAGAACACTGCTCCACTTTGTCACTAATCTTCACTCTGACTGGGGGGGTGTTAGGGGGTTTAAAGGAAACATAAACACTCTGCTGATTTTAGGTTGTCTAGCTGTATCTCCCACCCCTCCCTTTTTAAAAAAGAAAATAACCAAAAGAACAGCCTGTGGCTTTCTTCTCAACCAAGATTGTTTTGACAGCAAGACATAGTAGATTTTGTTGCTTCCTCGCATAGTTTTTTGTGCAGTTGAAAATGCACTGGATTTACCCTGCAAGGTTCCTGAGAGCCTTGTCAAGGATGGAGCTGAATACATCTTTTGTAGCACATCTGTTATAACTCTGTATGACATAGTAGGAAAAGCTTGACTTACTGATCATCAATTTATGTCCTGAAGCATGAAAGCAGGTAGAATTTCTTGATAACAATAAAATAGTTCTGCATAATTTGTTGTCACAATTATGCTTTTGCAAACATAAACAAATCGGAATTCACTGAAAGCAGCTAATCAAGTGTTGAAAACCTGGGAGTGAGTCCACAGCTTCTTGATTGCTAATTCTTGCAAACAAAAGGAAGAGTAGATAAAGATGTAGATGCTTATACTGAATCTCAAGCAGTCCTGCCTTTGGTCTTAATTAGTAGGTGCAATTTTTGTGTAATTTTCTTCTCAGTAGTTTAATGTAACCTTTCACTGAGGAACATCTCATGTTACTTCTAGAAGATACCTTTTTTTTTTTTTGTTAAAGCTAGGATTATTCCATGTAGCTTACATGTACTTTTCAAAGTCATATTTTTGGAAATTGTTGTCTTTCTTTGTATGATCAAGATAATGCTGTAAATTCAGATAGGTACAATGGGGAAAATAATTTTTTTTATGTGTTAAATACTGTATGCAGATGTAAATCTCTTTTTTCTTGCCTATATATTACATATACATGTCTATATTTTAAGGTTATCTCTGCAGTTAAATGAAAATGAATGAGTTAAATCAGATTTTTCAGGAGATATATAAATAGCTGCGCTAGGCTGGTTATCTTCCAGTGCTGACCCTGTGCAATCAGAGGATATTGATGGGAATAGCTACGCCCACTTCATCCTCCTGGATAATCCTCCCTACAATACTCTAGGGGAAAGCAAGTAAACAACTGGAAATAAAAAAAAAAAAACAAAACAGGCTTTGATACCTGATGAAAAACTCCAGCCCACGATTGTGTTTTAGAACAAATTCTGACCTGTCTAGGTTTGAACTCTTAACTTCTGTAGTAAAGGAGTTGGTTACAAAATCTTACTAATTTGCAGCGTATGTCTTCCGTCATTGTGATTTCCACCCATATAGGGGGAATATTTAAACACTATTTAAACACTGGTCACCTGTCTTCAACACACTATCCTTAGGTGGCAAGGCTGGAACAGGTCTACGTGTAAATATTGTCCCTACAGAGCATATCCACCCTGTATATATCTGCCTTGCTGACATAAATCTAGTTGTTTTGAGAATTTTTTGGATTTTCACTGCTAAGAAATTCAACCCTATGTGTATTCCCTTTTCAATTGCTAGATTGTCTTTAAAAACGTGTATTTCTTCCCCTTAAAAACTGTTCTCTACCTTTTGTGTCTCACAGTTTAACAATTATGATGGATTATGGGTGGGAATTGGAAAACAGAAGCCTCAGCCCCCCCCTTTTTTTTTTTTTAGAACTATTATGAAAAGCTGGAGAGAATAGCTGAATAGCTGTAATCTTTTGAAAAGATTAAAACTTCATAAGGGAATAGTAACAACTACATTTTTAGTTAATTAACGGAATTCCCAAGTCTGAAAAATGCTGTCTTATTCTAATTAACATGTTCTTTTATAAAATAACACTTGCTGTAAACACTGAGGTGAGAAACCAACCAGATGTTTGCGGGCTTTTTTTATTTTCCTTTTTTTCTGGGGGTGAGTTCTCAGCAGATAATGAAAAAATATCTCAAATGATAAATCTTGAAGGTGAAAATGGTATTTGAAAATATTGCTTCTCTCCGCTTATCTCACCATGGTCAAATTTTATCACAGAGCATAGCAGGACCCCCAGGGAATTGAAGTGTGTCACTCAGATGTGGGATGTGGTTGTAAGTAGGAATCAGCATAACTGAGATGAGCGGGAGAGAAACAGGAATGTAACCTGATGGACCAGAGATCTCAGAGGTGATTACATCTGCCTGCTTCCCATCCCATGGCTTTTTACAGTGATTGTAATATTCCTGGTACATCTAGTATATGAAGATGATCGCTTGAGAGATAGACTTGCGTTGAGCGGGGAGTGGATGAAGTATAAATCAATTCAAATGTAATAGAGGAAAAGTGAAATTAGTACAGCTGTGCTCGGGGCTTTTGTTACTGTCAACAAAGCTGCATGCACTCATGTCACACGAGGGTAATCTGGTTTGTGCTTCTATATTATCTGGGGAAATCTCTGAGCAATGCAGCATGATATAGTGGAGGGTTTGATTGGCTTATTCTGACTGCATAATATTCAAAACAGTGATTTAAGCAAATCTTTTTATTTTAAAACAGCAGCAACAATAACAAAGCTATTGCTTGTGACCCATCTGCAATATTTGTGTGGCGACTAGTATGCCCTAGGCAAGGTGAGCTGAGGGTTGGATGTACCTCATCTTTGGGGTAGGTCCAAGTTAGACTTGAAGTGCTGACGCCGAACTCTGTGGTTCTCAAAACCAACACAAAATGGTCATTGGATCAGCTGCTGCCGTGCTGCAACTGTCCTGGGCTACCATGAGCATGGGGCATTTCCTGCTATTTGACGTCTTTGAATTGAACGCAGGTAATCACCTATTGATGTCGGTTGATCACACAGGTATATAAATAATGATTGGATGTTGTTTTGAAAGAGACACTGTTGTTCAAATCAATTTGGGAGTAATAAAAAAATTTGGGAGTCGTGCAGCAGCTGCTACATTAATTTTATTGGCCTATTCATAGAAATTAGATGAAACTAGATGAAAATTTCTCTTTCAAAGTTCAGGAACTGTTAATAACCTTAACTGTTGTAGGCAAGGCAAAGGTCAGGTAGTTAATCCTGAAAAAAGCTGATAGGATAAAGTTTCTCCTTGATTCCCAGTGGCTGTTAGTAGGAGATTCCAGGTTTCAAGCAATAAGAAAAATATTTATGAACCTACTTTATCTGTAACAAGTACAATATACAAAAAGTGTAATAAAATGCATCTTCTTAATATAGAAGTCCAGAAAAATAAAATAAATACAAAAAGAAAAGAAAAAAGCCTAAGTTGCAGACAGGAAACAAGGTGACAGAAATAAGATAGGATATGTGGACCCAACAACAGTCATGTTTTTGGAGAACCTTTGTGGTACTGAACAAGGAAAATCCTTAAAAATATGGAGAGCTATGCTGAAGGAGATGTTCCCTCTGACTCTGGTGGGAGGTGACTCTTGTAATAGGATGGAGCTGAATCTCTGGATGATGTCTTGGTGATGACCTGAAAATCTGTGTGCTCTGTTTTTGTGGTATAGTGTGATGATGCCAGAGGCGCAGTTGTGTTTTATAGGAAATGAAAATAGAGAGTTAAAATAAAATGTAATAGTATAATCTACTGGCTGTGTAAGTACTGGAAGTTACAGAGAAAAGTGTTGTGCTTCCAAGAATTTTGGTGCTAATTGGAATTGTCTGTGTGCATATGTTAAAATTATGATTAATGAGCGGTGACGATTAGGCTTCCTGGTAGTAAACATAATGTTCTAAATGTGCAGCTTATTTAAAATGCCATGGTTTCATGAAAACGTGGAGCAATCCTGCCATGAACGTGTCTAATATAACTAAAAGGAAACGTTACATTAATAATGGGCATTTGCTCTCTTAATTTTAAGTCTATTTCTTATCTTATTGATTCATATACTTCTCAAATTAGATATAATAATTTATGCTTTGCTTTTTTCTGTTCCAGCGAATTCGAGAACTAGAAGATAAAATAGAACTTCAAAAGAGGCAACTGAAAGAAATTGAGGAAAAGGTAAATAAATGCCTGGGCAATGCCAATGGATTTATTTTTTCCATAATAATTTATTTTTCTCTGTTGCATTGACGTTAATAGTACTTAACCTAACATCATGAAATCTATTTTAAAACAAGGAAGATAAAGTATGAGTTCAAGTCATTGCTGCATGAAATGAAGCTCTGTCCCTAATCTGCTCAAAATTATTTGCTGTCTGGGTTTTCTGTCAAGTACAGAAAGGAATCAATGGGACTGGAAAGACACTAGACTGGAAGGGGGAGGATTTGCTGTGTTTTAGAGGAAGAAACAACACAAAGATTTGTCTCTGACAGAAGCTGTTAGCTCAGTCCTGTTCTTCAGATAACACTGCTTTGCAAAACTTGCCAATACTGAAAATTAAAAAAAAGTTAATGAGGTGCGTGTGGCAAACACTGCAAACAAAAAATATTTCTTACTTTAAGACAGCAACAAGTTTCAAATTAAATTTCAGGTTCCAAATTTTCTGTCTTTTGAAGAAGCTCTGATTGAGGCTTAAGACAGCAAATGTATTTGGATCACTGTTGTCCCAAGCAAGAGATGGCACGAGGCTCCTGGACCATGGGCTCAAGTGTTTCCCTCATCTGTGGAGTTTCAGCTGTTCTGCAGGGCATAGGCTGACACCAGGGCTTTCTCTAAGCTCTAGCAAAAGTTTTTAGTTACGTTGCTTTTGCTAAACCAGTGCCTAGATCCCAAGATGAGTCACATCATCTCAGGTTCATTTTCTCTGGTACATATTGGGTACAAACCTGCTGCTGGGCTGCATGGAGAAGTTAGGGGAGTTTTCATTCACTGTTTTTTTCTTTTGGGATCAGAACATGATCAAAGAGCAAAAGGAAGGCTTTTGGAGGACTCTGAGTGGGAGTTGGAATTGCTCCACGGGGTTTGCAAAACTCAGAGAGGCTTTCAGGAGCAGTGCGCTGGATGTGGGAAGGTTTCTTCCTCATCCTTCACTAATCTCGCTGTCCCTTTATGTGGTCTCAGGATGTGGCAGTCCCCCCGTGTCTCCCTCTGGGGGTATTGCACTTCTAGCAGCTACTCCAATTCCCTCAGCAGCTTCCTTGGCCCCTTCTGCTCCCACAGTAGTCATCTCCCTTCTGCACTACCTTGTCCTGCACTGTTTGAACTGTGATATCCTGCCGGGTTTGTGGAAGAGCCAGAAGAGCAGTAAGGAGCTGGGCTGTCTGCTGTTGTTGCTAATTGTCACTTTACATCATTCCCACTACTCCCTGGCTGGGGCTAGTCTGCCTGTATCCATCGGGGAGGCAGTAGTCCCCATTTCCACCAGCAGAGAAACATACATAGGCAGCATCTACCCCTTAAAGAACTCTTTTGCTGCCTTTGCCCTCTTCTGCCTCAGACCACTTCTACACCTGAAGATGTTCCCGCCTAGAAGCCAGTGATGTCTAAGTCGCTACAGTTGACTCCTCAAGGTAGAGAAACCTTGAGGGATAGGTGATATCTCTACATGTCAATTATTGCAAGTATTAGTGTTTATCCACCTATTCTAAAACATTAAAATCTCTAGATGTTGCTATTGCCAAAATGTAAACCTTTAATCATTGCCATTACAGTTTACAGCACAGGTATCAGATTAGACAGACTGCTAATTTTGAAAATGGAAGTTAGCATTATCTGTGCTGCTTCATCAGTGCAATGGATGGGGAAAAGTACTGGAAAAGAAACAGCTTAATCACAAGCTTAGCAGAAAGCTGGTAACGAGGTAAAATGATTAATGTTCACTTTGCCTTAACGTCACATTAGCAGGAGACCTGAAAAAAGCTTCATCATTTTCTGTTATCCTTCAACTCCTGGATGAGTGGAGGGCTTCCTTCTCTCTGTATTACATTTGAATTAGTTTTCCTTGGGATTAAATCCCATTCTGAATTTGACTGCCCGAAGGAAGATTGTGTTGTCAGAGAATCAATGAATGATATACTTCTACTTCATTGTTCTGATGGTTTAATATGTCAGTGGGTGCAGACTGACACCTACATGCCACTGATACAGAGCACAATAATTTCTTGTGGAGACAAGTCTTCTGAAGGACGGGCAGTATTTATAGCTGAGCCTCATTGCTGGTTGTAGCTAAGGGCAATCCACCACTTATACTTACTGTGTCATGAGGATGGATTTTTATTTTCCTTTAGGAACAGATTAATTTTTTCAGTTTTATGTAAAATTCTGTCAAAGCAGAACATAAGGATGACAGTATTTTTGCTCTATAGATTCTTGAGCAAACTGTTCTGCTTCTAAAGGCTATATAAAAGAATAATGTAAAACCTCAGTTTTATTCTACAAGTTGATACATGAGGAACAAGTGCTGTTTAAAAACATCATGCTTTTCTCATAACTGATTTTCTACCATTTAAGTTGTACTTAGTTTGTGCCTTTGGCTTGGTAAGTCTTGGTTCAGGGCAGCTTTCAGGTGTGTCGTTATAAGTACTTGCTTAACAGAGTCACAGAGCTGAGCCTAATGTTTCTGAAGTTACATAATCCACAAATGTTACCATTTGTAAAGCTGCCCTCAAATACTGAATTTTGTACCCTGTTACCCTTTTTCAGAGTAAGATTGGTGTACTGTATCTCTCTTTCAGATCAACTCAATTAATATTGATGTAGGACTAACTGCTGTAAAGTAATGTCACTGGATTTCATATTACATATCTTACATCTTTTTTCTTTTCTTTTTTCCTCATTTTCTTTTGATCTTATGTTATAGTTTTTGTTCCTTTTTTTGTTTTTTTCACTAGCATTCATTCTGTGGCCTTGATGACACAACTGAGCCAAGACGTGTGGTTGGTATTCTTTATATTTCTTTGTACTCAATTTTTAGCTCTTAGATTTTGCCATGTTTTGAGGATCATCTTCGTAAGACACTGAAACCATGGAGGAGGGTATGCAGGTTTTGCTTGCACAGGGAGGAATAGTCACCTATAAAATCTGATTTAGATGCCTTCAGTTACCTTCCCAGACTTCTGCAGAAGGTCGCTGGGTTTTCAATGAGAAATAATTTTGCATTCTAAGATACTGACTGCCCTAACTGCAGTGGGTGCTTTTCAATTCTGCGGAGCAGGTACATATTGTCTAAAAGTTCAGGTATTGCTGTAGGACCCTACCTTCTCTCATGCAGGATGGAGGGGTGGCAAACACTGTTTGGCTTTCAGTTTTGTTTTCTAATAAGCCCTGTAAGCATCACTACCCATGCAAAAAAAAGGAGTTTATTTTACTTCCTCAAGATCCTTGAAGCCACAAAATAGCTTAGGAAATAATAACTTGATTTCCCTTTTATGAGTCAATGTGGAGGTTGCAATGTGATTGACCCTCCATGTGCCCATGCAAGGTGCAAAGGGCAAGGATAAGAAACCTCTACATCTCTCCCTCGAGACACTGCCATCATTCCCACTACCCTTTCCACAGTGTCCTGGTCCTTTCAGCTCAACGCAAAAGACACAGTGAATTTCTTCAGCTGTGGTAGGAGCTATAGTGGCAGTGCTCACTTTTCACACAGAACAAGAGGGAAATACAATTTAGAAAATCAGACCTAGCCCTCTTCCCTGGCACAATGCAAGTTGCACGCTGCCGTTCAGTAAGGATGCTAACTCAGCAACCCCTTAGAGGATTAAGCTATGGTTTAAAACTATTGAATATTTACAGTCTTTTTCTTGTTGCTGTTGTTGCTTTATTTTGTTTTTAAACTGAAAATACACAGTGTTTTTACCTTTACATTTTTTCCAAGTTGTTTCTTCTTTGGAATCTATTGTGAATTATGTTCATGGAATCTCCTTATAGCAGGAGATGTGGTTAATCAAACCCTGTGAAACTGCTGTCAAGTACTGTGTGATGAAGAAGCATGATGAAAATAGTTACCCAAAGAAGCTACTATATTTACCTTTCATTAAGCTTGAAACAGTATTTTCGTCTGCCCAGATCTCAAGTACTTTTCAAAAATCAGACCCATATTATCATGGGATCTTTTGGGGTTTTTTTCAGCTCCCAGTATGTTCACTTATTGTCTTCTGTTGATGCTCTCAGGAACTAGCTCTGGTCTTTCATTACTAGCATCTCTGCATATGTTTTATATTTTGCAGTAAAATGATGCTAGATGCAGATGGGTGGAATGTAATCCAAGGGTTCCAAGTGCAGTAGTTTTCTTTTGGTTGCTACATGGGTGTTGAAAATTGGTTGAAATTGAGTACTATTTTTACAGCATTTTGAGCATTCCTTTTGAAATTTCCTTTATTTTGTCAAAAATTGAGCATATGCTTATAGAGATGTGTTTGAAGAAAGAAGCCACCTTGTGGTACACTATTCACCTTACCACAGTTTGAGTTGAATTTTCTGTTCTGTGGAGATCGGGAAGGACAGAGGCTACTTTGTTTAATGTAAGTTTGAGAGAGTAATGTTAAAGGAAGTCATCAAACTATTGTCTTTGAATTTCATCCAGCTTTTTTTACTTCAGTCCCAGTGAGAGGGGTTAACATGTGGATGAACATATTTGTTTTCAAATATTGTGAGAAGTATACTGGCCAAGTTTAGAGACATTTTATAAACATTCTATAAACCTAGTGACATCACCAGCATTTTTAAAATTCCATTTAAAATATTTCAAAATACTCTTAGTTCAAAAATTTTTCTGAGTTCACAGCTTAGGCCTGATTTGTAGGCTTCCGTGATGATGTAGCTGATAGTATCATGGATCCCCTTTGGAAAAAACAAAAACAAAAAAACCCCCAAACCAAGTATAATTAGTCTCCAGAAAATACATTGTGCTGATGTAACCTGCTATTCTTCTTGTTAACAACTACTATTTAAGTAAAATTCAAGGATTCAAGGTCAGTGACAAGTGTTTTGAGGGGATAACACAGGGATAGTGGCTGTGTAGCCATGTAGCTGCTCAACTCTCACATTTGTAGGAGCGCACATCATATTGTAGTGGTAGTGTGGAGGGCAATTTCTTTTAACTCCTCTTGCCACAGGTGAATCTGTCTCTGATTAATGTAACACAGTAAAACCTATTTTAAGAGACTTAACTATAGCTGGACTTCTGAACATTGTTCATTATTTCAAGGCAAATCAGATGTTTTCCTGATAGTAATGTTGGTTCTTGTTATCTTGAAGCTAACAAAAAACTTTTGGGCTGGATGCCAACACTTATTTCTAAATTAATATTAACTATCTAAAGCTCATCAGACTTTTTCTTCTTTTGCTGTTGTTCTTGTTTTCTATACAGGCTATTAAAAGAACCTATGGAGTGAACAGCTGAGTCCACATGCAAAAATACAGAAAATGTTTATTGAGCAACTTTAAATTGGTGCATTTTTGTTCATAAAACAGTTTGCATAATACTTGAAGCTGCAAAATATTTGAATTTAAAATTAGAGATTTTTTTAAGATATAGCTTCAAGCTGGGATGATTTGATAATCAAATAAGGACCAGCACATCATAAACACTGTAAAAAAAAAAAATCTAAACAGAATTTACACTCTCACACCAATCAAACACTGGAAAAAATACAAGTGCAATTACTGGCTGCTATGTGAACTGTTATCTACCAAACGGTTTTCTTACAGTACTGAGATCTTTGTCTCCATACTGCATGCTTTCAACAAACGTGGTTTGCATTTCACCCGGGAAACACAGAATCTCCTTTTTAATATCTATATACAAAAGCTAAGTGTTTGACAATAAGTTCTCTATAGTAAATAGCTGGCAGGAAAAAAAACAAACTGTTCAAAGTTGGAAACAAATAGAGATTTACAACTCTGCAGTGGTAAAATTCATATTAAGTTCAAAAGCTGGAAATCCACAGGTGGAGAAGAGGTGGGTTTTGGAGAAAGGGAAGATGGTAGATTGAACTAAGAAGACTTGGAAGTGGGTAAGAACTGCGTGGGAGAAATGATTTTTTGAATGTTTATTGAAAATTAAGGCAATAACTTGTAAAAATAGCACTGGGAGAATGGAAGATCCCTGGTGGGGGGATCTTGAGTGGCCTGAGAGGTCAGGAAAAGAGAATGCATGATATACTGTGCTCAGCTATCTCTTCAAGAAGAAAGAGGGGCTTGAAGAAACGGTTGCGTAGGTGAATGTGACAGAAAGGTAGTTGGAAATAAATATTTGGAAATCATGGCATCCTCCCAGATGAAATAAAAAAGTGTTGACATTAGCTACCAGGAAGCAAAAATGGCACAACCTCAACCAGCAGAGGTAGATAAACAGTCAAGGACATTGACCACCTTGAACAGCAAGAAAAATTCTGGGCGAAGCACAGATTGAAAAAATCAGAGTTGAAAAGAGTTGCTTAAGATGGAGAATGGTTAGAAAATTCAAAAAAGTTAGGCTTTTCTTTCAAAGAGGGAAAAGCAAATAATTGTTTCAGAGCTGGAAAGGCAATATGCAGAAACAGATAATTTAAATTATTTCTGGAATGTTGAAGCAAGCTGAAAATATTAAGAGCACAATATTAAAATATAACTTTCTCCTCCCTGACATTTTCTTGAAAATCATCTTTGTGTAAAAGGGCTACATAAAAAGCTACAGGGAAACAAGTCTGCTCTCATGGATGCACTGAACTCCAACATGAAAGTAGAGTGGAATAAGATGGTTACAATAATACACCAGATAAAGTGGAAATTGTGATTGAAAAAAATAACATAAGGCAGAGAACAATCAAGGCAGCACAAAGAAAGCTGAGGAAAAGGTTTGTCATAGCAACTAACGTCTCACTGTTGGAGGTGCAGGAATAATCCTCAAAAGAAGACAGTTTTCTCAGATAATTTTTAGGCTCTGAAGTAGAGATCAGACATTTACTCTTCACAAAGAAACACCAGACAAGATCATTTACCTGCTGAAGGAACTGATGCATTCCACAAAATTCAGTCAGATGCAGCAAACTCTGGCTTGTGTGAGGGTCTGAATAACCCTGTTTCCTGGTACAAAGCGCAATTTAAATTGGAAACAAGGATCATGCAGAAGTTTGGAAATTCGATCCTCGAAAGAATGCATTGCTCACAATGTGTTGTTCAAAAGGAACAAGCTTTGAGAGAACGTGTTTTCAAATACAGATTTTTCATGTTATAGTTAAAGCTTTTAGCCATGTGATGACAGAATGTGGAAAAATGAGGTTGTCACTGCAAAAAGAAGAGTTTTGGCATTACTCTGGAGAGAAGGACCATGACTGGAGATAAACAGAGCTTGGGATAACCAAACCAGGTGTTGATGAAGGAACAGACATTGGAAAGTGTGATTCACTTGGCACAGAAATACTCTTTCTTCTCATAGACGTAGTTTTGCTCATCACTGCTTTGGAAACGAAACTATAAGTACAAACATGGGATGGTCACAGCATGTGGCTGTAACAGTAAGCGCGCTGTGGAGACAGGAGATGGTCTTGTTACAAAGCAGGAAAGGTATGAGCACTTTTTTTTTCTTATTTTTTTATGCATTTTGTTACATTGTAATTCACATGATAATTTTCTCAAAGAAACTGGCTGATTTGGGTGACATTTTCCATGACATTCATATTTTTAGTCTGTGCTAAGCTAGCAGAATTTGTAGTTTTGGAAAACTTTCCAGTCTTACTATTGATGCATATTCATATTTATTGTAGAGTTGAAAAGAGGTATAGTGACTATACTCAGTCCATACAAGATGCTGGGCCTGATTTTCACTTTCTGTGACACAGGTTTTCAATCATCTCTCCCAGCTATATAAGGGAAAAATGAAAAAATAAGTTCCCTGTTTCTGATATCAGTTGTAACAGCTTTATTGCTTTTATGTTGAAGTACTCAGTAATTTTCAGGATGAAGCAGCAGAAGTGCAGAGGCCTAATACATCAGGAGGTTTGAGGTCAACTTTACAAATTGTTGTATTAACTTTCATTATATCTATATCAGTGAATAGAAGTGCACTTATTTCTATTACATGTTCTTGTTTATATGTGAGTAGAAATCAGTGTAATGATTTTAAGTGTCAGTTTATTTCCTGCCCTGTCCATCTTCTCCATTTTTATCTGTTGGCTGCTTTCTGCAAAATACACTGCTAAGTATTTTTCTTTTTACAGCTTCTGAGTTGGATACTAGACTGGGGCAGAGATGAAAATGACATTAACTTGGCTTTCGTTGTAAATTGTTAATAAGCAGAGTAACAATGTCCACTATTATTATCTGTTCCTTTTGCAGTGGTGTTCAGGAGTGCCCATTGTCAGGGAGCACTTTGCAAATAATAAACACAGAAAAAATATTAGTGTCTCAAGGAGCTAAAAATCAAAGATACTGTTCCATTTGGCAAATTACACAGGCCATGGGAGAGCCATGATTATATTGACAGGTCTCAAGAATGCATGGTCTCTGAGAAAGGACTGGGCTTGGTAAGTCTAGAGAAGATCACAAAGTGGTTTGAACTTTGTTGTCCATGTAGATTTATACTTTGTCTTTCCACACTTGTAGCTTTTAAGTATCACGGCTTCTCAAAGGACTGAGGAGTGGCAGAATCTTTTCAGCTCTATGTCCTTGTGTGGCTGACATAAGGCCAGTGAGTGATACAGTGGCCCAAAATAACAAAATTTAGCGTAATTCACCATATGTGTGAACAGCATGGGACGAGAAGAACTTTTTGTACTGATTTTGTTCTATATTCTACTCTTCAGGGGCAAAAATAAATGTTACTTTTTTCTTCATCTTTGCCCTGTAGATTCAGCATATGTTTAAAAAAAAAAAAAAAAAAGAAAGAAAAGAAAAAAAGTAATTGCATTATTTCCTGGAGAATAGATCCAAACTCAGTGGTTGGATTCCAATTACAGATCCAATTCCAAATCAATGCAAATGTAGCAAAAGCAAAGGCATTTCACAGATGCCACTTTATAGGACAATACTTACTGAAGAGAGTTTCCGTAAATGAAGGTGGACTGCAGAATGAAGAACTTTTAGAGGCAAAAGGAGAACTAAAAGAGGCAAAGGAAAAGAACCAAACTTGGCTTGCCTTCCCAAGCCCAAGTTTAAAAATTCCTTTGAGGCGTGGTTTCATAACCTGTCAGACATGAAGTAGACTTTTAAGTAAAATATGGAATGCAGAATTCCAAAATACCAGTTAAATATACTGAATGTTTCTCTGAAATAGTCATAGACTGCCTTTTGAATAGGAAATATCCTTTTTTTAATCTTATGTCTTGAAACAATACAAATATCATACATTTATCCAAAATAAGTATGATTATTTTTTTTGTGATAAACATACTCAGTTTTATGAACTCCTCTATTTAGTAGAAAATTATTCTCTTTTCAAAACTTTGATGCCTAATTCCTTCCTGAATTATTCTAATTGAATCTTTTATGGGAATCTGATGATGTGAACTGCAGCTCCTTTCATACATGCTGAATGACTTTGGGGCTAATGAAATGAGACTTTCTC
This sequence comes from Charadrius vociferus, assembly GCF_000708025.1. NCBI lineage: Eukaryota > Metazoa > Chordata > Aves > Charadriiformes > Charadriidae > Charadrius > Charadrius vociferus. The sequence continues at coordinate 3,843,427 of NW_009649619.1, forward strand.
ATAAATAATAAATGTGTTCAGAATTGAGAAAGACTGTTCATTTGATCATCAGAGGCTTAGGCTCTTTTATTGCATGCTTAGACTGCAGTACATTGAGAACCTACTAATTTGGTGTTTTTTTATCATGGATCCTTCATCTGGGAGAGAACAAGAATTTTGTTACTGTATTAAAATGCCCAGTAATGAAGGATTTGATATCCTGAATTTCAATGTTAAAATCGATACTTCCTGGGTTTTCCAGGAATTAGAAGATGCAAGCATACCTGATGAACAAGCAAACAGTGCTGGAGAAGAGAATTTGAACCTCAGAATAAAAGACCTGGAAAAATCGGAGCGAAAACTGAAAGGTGTTCTAGAAGAATACATGGAGTCAGATTCCGTCCTAAGAAACAGGTAAATAAAAGGGGGGGTTGCATTCAAAATTAATGTGATGTGACACATTCCCTTTGCCCCATGTACTGGCTGTCATGTAATACATGCAAAACTAGCAAAAAGAAAGACTTAATGTGTTTTTAGGATGCCTGCTAAGATGCATGTATAAGTGTTCTGTGTATCTTTCAGAATAAAAATGCAATATTCAATGTTTTTTGTTTTTATTCTTTAAATCAGATTTACAGCATGATCTAAAACCTTGTATGAAATGTTCGTCAGGATGTTTTATTCTTAAATATTCATAAGGTGTAAGTTCTGCTTGTAAAATTATCCTGGTTTCAGCTGAGATAGAGTTAATTTTCTTTCTAGTAGCTGTTGTGTTTTGGGTTTGGCGTGAGAATGATGCCGATAATGCATGTTTTTTTAGTTGTTGCCAGATGATGTTTTACATTGGTCAAAGATTTTTTCAGCCTCCCATAGAAGCTGAGAGGGCGCATAGACAGAAAAAGCTGGCCAACAGGATATTCCATACCATAGCCGTCAAGCTCAGTATATAAATGGGGGTAGGCCAGGGCGCAGGAATCTGCTGTCACTGCTCAGGACAGACTGGGCAACCAATCACTGGGTGCTGAGAGCAACTTGTGACGTATTACTTTATTTTGTATTATATTAGTGTTGTTATTTTTCCTTTTTCATGGTTCTATTACACTGCCTTTATCTCAACCCATGATTTTTTTTGCTTTCCCCTCCTTTTCTCCCCCTTCTCCCTTGGGGGGATGGAGGAAGTGAGTGGGCAGCTGTGTGGTCCTAGTTGCCAGCTGGGCTTAAACCATGACAACAATATATCCCTTTCTTTTCACGGTTTCCTTTCCTTTTAAGAGTTAATTTGGAATTTTGTGTTGCAAAAAAAGTACCTTGTTTCAGAAAGCTTCATCTAGTTCATTATGTTAATGCTAATCATTACAGTAACTAAAGGTGCCATTAAGCATTAATTATGTAGTTGACTGAATAATAAGATCAAGTTTTTGATAGTCAGGAACTGCGCTGTTCTAAACAAACCCAGATAGTTAAAAGGCTAGAAAATATAAATGGTATTCAAAATAATTATTTATATAATTTCTTAATTGCTTTGATTCATCAAGGGATTTGGCCAGAAATGTTTTAATAATGGGCTTTTTGTCAAAATAATAATGAAACTTTTTTGAAATAGAAGCTTTCATAGGAATAGGCCTATTTTAACAAAGATTTTGGGGAAGCGAAGATGGGAAGAACTTTATTAAAACAAAACCAAAGAAAGTATAAGAGAACAGTTCAAGCAGAGCAAATGAGCAGCTGAAAACTTGCCTGAGATATAGGAAGCCCATTTTCAGGGATCCTAGCTACCCAGTAGAAAGAAAAGCAATCCTGGGCCTGAAGTTCTTGTGGCTGAAGTAAAGACAGACGAGACGAGGAATGATGTGGAAGGCAGAACTACTGGAAAAATTGGAGAAGCAGAGTCAGTAGCTGTAACTAGCCGGGGTAGAGTTTTGGGCGGAGGTGGCCCAGTTTCCTTTGGTACCGGTGTTAGATGACACAGTGCCTGCGGTGGGGAGGACCTCATCAGGTTTACTTTGGTACATTAACAGGTACTTATTTAATGTTGTGTTTTCTATCTTAATCCTGTTGCTTCAGAAATATGTTTTTATGTGACATTTTTGAATGATGGTAGCGTTGTCATGCTGGGATGGAGGTAGCAGGAAATTTTGGCAGGTAAGTGCAGTAAGACAAAGCTAGAAGATAGAAATGGTCAGGGGAGCCGAGTGGAAGACTGTTGAAGATTGAATGAAGAAATTCAAGGACGAAGATATGGTACAGCACAGTCCTAAGTGGCACAGGGGGTAATGTGTGCATCTCTGAGACGAGAAAAGAGGCTTTAGCACCTGCCACAGGAGATGAGAGACTGGAAAACAAAGTCCTTAACAAAAAAAAGGATGTTTTGGAATTCACAACTGTTTAAAGCACTGAGAAAATTCAGATGTGCAGGCTGAAAAGGGAAGGAAAACCTTAATGAAAACATGAAGCTTTCTCTCGTGAGATTATCTTTGGTATTCCTCCTGTGTAGAGAAACCCCATCACCTTACACTGCAATTTTAATAGCAACAGGTGAAGTGAACCTGTATTTTGTCAAAATCTAGTTTTGTGGACAAAGTCAATACAGTTATGCATTATAAGTTTCAATACCCACTGTGAGGTATGTTTAAAGTAAGGTGTTTTCCCTTTGGTCAGTAAAACACATAGTTACTCACAGGTTACCTGTAATCTTAATTTTGATGGAAAACGCTTACTGTGGTCATATAATTTGAACATGCTAACCATGAACCTAGCAAAATCCTATGATCAGATTCATATAGAGACCGAAGTGTTGTGGTTGTCTTTATGGCAAGCTGTTACTTCATATAGTGTGCCAAGCTTCAGCGAACATTAATCTTGTAAATGTGTTTGCTTGTGGTTTTCGTATTAAGCCAGCAGAGAGACAATGAACATAGATGTTGTCTTTAACAGTTTTGAGAGTCTCCAGCATAATGTGCAAACCCCAGTAGACTTGTTAAGAATTGTTTATCATTAGTGATCAACAATTTTATACAATTTTATTACTAGGAGAAAAATGGAAAAGTAAAGATAAATCGATGCATTGCTGATGACTGCTTATCCATCTGGAACTGTACTGTGTGGTATTTACTTAGCAAAGATCTTCGTTCTCACTATCACAGGATGAAAGAACTGGAGCTGTCACACAAAACACTTCTTGTGATGACTGATCAACTAAATGTGAAGTTGCACCAGGTTGAAAATGCAAATGTGCGTGTTAAAGGGAAACTGCGAGACATTCGGGAGGACCTGATCAGCTTGGTGAGGAGGGTATTGTTTCGAATGACCGAGTTTAGCTTTTCTTTGTTGTAATAATTTATAAGTCAATCTCATCTCCAGTGACCTCTCTGTTTTTAAGCAATAAATCGTCTGATCCTTTCTCTTTTTCTATAACCAGAGGAATCGGAAGAACTTTTTGGTCTTTTTTGCCTCACTTTCTATTTCTCTAATGTTTTTGATAGCACTGCCATTATTCCTCTCATTCCAGCCCTTGATCTTTGAGATATATGCTACCAGCGTGCTCCTTCTCCCTAGGTCAGACTTTACTTTTCTAGCCCCATAAATACAGCATTTTTTTGATTCCCTACCGTCCATGATACAACAGCACAGCACAGCTAACACAGCCTGTTTTCTTTAGGAAACGCAGCTGCTCAGCCTATCATCTGACACTTGAATTGCTCTGGCATTTTCGAGCCGGGCCCCACTTGCTGTTGCATCTGCTTTAAGCTCCCTGCTTAGCTTTGTGTCCTCTTCCAGCTTTCCCAGATTGCTTTGGGTCTTCCCTTCTTTTCTGTGATGCATTGTCACGTGAGCCACTGCTCTGCAGAGTCCTGCCGGTGCGAGCCCTCCTCTGCAGAGTGCCCTTTGGCTGGAGCAAGCTGACCTGCTCCCTCGTTGTCAGGAATGTCCCACTGCCGATTTCATGCCCTCACAACTCCTCCTCCACCATGGCTGTTGTGAAATTGTCAGCTCTGCAGTTGAAAGCCTTCAGTTCTCCCAAGTGCTAGTACTTCTTCACGTACATGTTTTGTATCAGCTGTTGGCTGATAACACACACAACGGGCAATTTTACCTAGTTTGCATGGCTCGTTGGACAGATCCATGAAAATGGAGAAAGAATGAAAGTTATTCAGGGATGGTCTACAGTGAAACAGTCTCTTTTGATTCTATTTATCATAAGATACACTTTAATTGTCTCAGCATTTTAGGTCAAAGTTAAATAATCTGACAGAACACTAGTACTGTGCAATAAGACTCACAAGTATGAACAAATGTTTTCCTTTTTATTTAAAAGTGAAATGTATTTTCCAAGACTCAGGAAGCTTAGACATACATATATTCATGTCAACCGCTAACCAAACTATTATCCCAGACTTTGCATAACATTTCAGCCTAGTGTTCCTGTCCCTGTTGGTGAACACCTCAGAGAGGAAAATACTGGAGATCAAAAAGACTGACCTAAGGAAGTCCTTAAAGAAATACAGTAATGTCTCTGTGCCTTCAGTCTTGCTTCATAGTTGCCACAATGGCCCTATGATACTGGTGGCTCTGACTCTGCTCTAAACAAGGACATGTGAATCATGAAAGCCTCCTCTGTCATTCACTGACATCTTTCACCTCTGTATGTCTCTGTGTTCAAACAGGCTTTGGTGCAAACGAGAATACCAAAGTCTTTCTCAAAGTGATTCAAAAGGCATCTGTTCCTTTCTCCTTGTCCAGGGGGTTCATAAAAGGAGCTGACAGATGACAGGTGTGGTGAAGGGCAAAGGGCAAAGCTTGGTCTCTGAAAAGTGCATTTTGTGTTTTCTATAATACAACCAGAGCTTCTCTGCCTGTAACATCTCGGTGCTACACTACTGTCAGTGTTACTGTATAGTTCAGAGCTTGTTGTATGGATTCCAGTTCAAAGGCTTCTTTTAATTTAATGTGTAATATAAAACATGCAAAAGGAAGTGTTTAAAAACTTCCTGTATTTTATGTAGTAGTAGATGTGGGCAAGTTTGTGTTTTGTTTGTTTCCTACTGGGATATTTCAGTAATGGCTGAAATGACAGAACAGTAGGTCAGTTTTTCTCTAAATGCAGGATTTTACTAGTTTAAAAAATTTCTATGTGTGTCATTCCTGAGTTTTTAGAAAACAAGGGCAGAATTATTGCAAAATTAAAGAAATAGTAAGGGAAGAAGAGATTTAGTATTAAGACGTTAACCATACAACTCACTGAAATTGTAGGTTGAAAACCAAGTAAAGTCAGAGAAGAAGCAAAAGGAAAAATTACGTTGGTTTCAGGAGCAGCTGAAGACAAAAGAAGATGAAATAAAAAGCCAGTCAGAGTATTTTGAGCACTACAAACAAAGGCAGAGACAACAGACAGCAGCGGTGAGAGAAAGGGAATGTTACCTTCGAGGTGAGGTATCTAGGCTGGAAAAGCAAGTCCTAGAGCTTAGTGCCCATATTGCTCTTTTGACATCCAAGTTGGAAGAGGGAATGGTGCAGTATCTCCAGCAGAAGCTAGAATCAGCATTCAGTGGGACTCGGGGCTATAAACACTCTGATGTGGAAGTAATGGAATTGAAAACTTGCATTGAAAATGTGGAGCATGACTTGAAAAGCCACCTCGAGACACTTCAGCGAAATCTGAAGTTCTTAAGGGAAAAAGTTGAGGATGACAGAAGAGAAAAGGCAGACCTGCTGACTGAACTCCAGTGCTCTCAGGACTCTGAAGACTTTCTCAGAAGAAAATTGGAAGAATCTTGCCATCATGTTTATAGTCTGAAATCATCTGAAATCAAACTACAGGAAAAAATGGAAGAGCTTTTGGATGAAAACAGGGCTTTAAAAGATCAAGGTAGGCTGAAGTTGAAAAAGAAGAAAGAAAAGGTCTCCCGACTTACAAGATTGGAGAATGCAGACAACCGTGTTGACCTGGTAAGTAAAAATAAGGCAAAAAAATAATTAGCTTTTATCGTTATATCACCCTGGATTACACTTGTCATTAGATGTGCAATCGAGATGCAAGTGCGTGGCTTTTTCCTTCCTGCATTTTTTTCCTTTATTTCCGTTGATGCATTAATACTCATAGTGTCTAATTCACACCCTCTGGAATCAGAAGTTGGAGCTTCATTGCGTCGGTTCTTTTATTAGGTGCACATTAAGGACACTTCACAAATCTTGTTTCCTTAAGTTTTTAAGTGACGTGCAAAAGGGCAAAAGGTCTCAGTTTGCACTAGAAGTAGAGCCCAGAAGAACTTCTGAAACCTCTGTCTTGTGGACACCATTCAGTGGAGGAGTGCACATACGGTTGGGTGAATTTTCACGTTATTCATGCCCAAATGCTGAGGAAAAAAGCACAGCTGACAATAAATCTTGTCTATGACATTTTTCTGGATAATGGTAAATGAGGGAAGATAGATACAGTATTCACAATTGGGAGTGAGTTGAGATACTCAATGGTTTGCAGCTCCATAGCACTGTGATATGCCCTGAATACACTGAATGGAATTTGTTGGCTTCAAGCACTCCACTCCAGCATTGCATGGGAAAACTCTGCATATTCTGTAATATTGCATTCAGCTTCTGCCAATTCATTTTGCTGACAAAGAACAATTCTTTTCACAGAGGGGACCCAAACAAAGTTTTATTCTTTAGGCACTGAGGTGGAGGGTATTTATATTCTGAGGATTTGTTAAATAAAGTGAAATCAACTAAGCCTCACACTCAGCTGCTCCATTCAGATTGTGACCTGATATCCCAAGAACTCTCCTGATTTTAACTGCAGTAAATCGAGAGGTAATGGGCATGAACAAAAACCCTTTAGTATAGGAGGACAATCAGACTGCGAGTACTTCCACAACTGGGAGACGCTAGAGAGGATCTTTTGTCCGTAAAAGCTAGTAGAAATAAAGTTTTTAACCTGGTAGTTGAACGCACCTTTGCATACATGGTGATTTTGTGCTGTTAGTGGCTCTACAGTTCCAAAGAAGTGAGCTCCAGGAGGTTGTCTTTGTGTGAGAGAGAAAGAGCAATAAGATCGTCCTGCAGTAACTGGCAGCACAAGTGTGACCTTTGTGGAGAGCTCAGGAGCTGTGCCTCACTACACGTATCTCCATAGCTGCCCCGAGGTGGCAGAAGGACTGACTGCTGTTGCTCATTTTTATACTTAGCCTGAACCATTGCTACAGTTACTTTAACCAGTGACTCCGATTTTCTTGGGAATGAAGAATAAGGTTTGGAAATATTTTAAGATATTTCTAGAGGGTCTTGCACCGAATTGTAAACAGGTACAACAACCGAGTGCACTACGAGGGGACTGCACAGCTAAAATCAGGAGGAGTGAGGGCTTTCAGAGCCAAGGAAGTAATAGTGGAGAATTACTACTGGTTTGAGAAAACTGAGAAAAAGAGAAAGTAAACATTGAGTTATCTGAAGGTGTGAATGCAAGATAGATCAACTGACTAATTGCCTGAGACTAATCCAAAAAATCTGCAAGAAACAGCACCAAATATCTTTCATTCTATGCTGTACCCTAATAAAAGGTTATTTTTTTCCTCTACACAAGGTTTTCTAAGTATCAATTTACCGCTGTGTCTTCCTCTACACAAGGTTTTGTAACCATTTCTTTTCTAAGTATCAATTTACCGCTGTGTTGTCGTAGGTGGTTACTGAGTCTCAGTTACCCAGTCTTTGGTATAAATGAACAGGCCATAATTTGTGTTAAGCGCGTTTACTTTGGTCTGCTGCACAGTAGGTTGTGTTCTTTAAGTGCTGTGTATTGCATTAGCAGCCTCAAATCTTGTGCCTTCTGCACTGCTGGTTGTCTCTTCCTCTGCTTTTGGTACTGCTACTAAGTCACTTGGATTTTTCTAGTAGAAAATGGATTGAGATAGCAGGGAAAAAAAATCAATCAAAAGGAGGAGGGAGACATCTGGTGTTGTACTGTAAAAGTGAAGAGGGCTTTTTCCCCTTATCTCATGTTTTAATAGCACCTATTAAAATAGAATTTCCTAATCTCATTGCCTTGATCTTGCAGTATTCAAGCCAAAACAGTTACAAGAAAAACCTAATTGACCTCATTGTATTCCATCAACAACTATAAAAATGAGGAATTGATTGCAATACAAGAAAGATTTTCATGCTGTTACTCTTCTGGAAAGTTGCTTGTATATCATTTTTCAGTGAAAGAGTGAATGGGATCATTTGCCTATTTCACAGACAGGAAAAAAAGTTTGTGAAGACAGGCTTATCAGACTCCGGTGAAATACACACAGTATGAGATTCCTCAGTAAATACCATGTCATTTAAATGCCAAGCACATCAGTTATTCTTGAAAACTAGCCTTAGTCGTTATTGTGTCTTCGTGCAATAATATTGGATCCAATTAGGTGTTTTGTTCTGGTACTGTAGAAGTGAACTGCATCTTACAGTAGTCACATAAATCTTCTTGAAAATTTGAATTTCCAAACTTGATGTCAGGATCCTGTCTGCAATATTCCAATTGCAGCCTATGCCTGAATGAAAAATGCATGAAAAAGCAGCTGGTTCCATGTGTCTGTGTCTTGATTCATCAGACAGTTTCTGGATGTGAACATTTAGGGGTCTGTTGAAGGTGTTAGTGAAGGAAAAGTAGGAAGTGCCTTTCTACAGCTTTCACATGACAGCTGAGGCCTTGATTTCACAGTATGATGTTCCTGGCATCCAAACATTGTTGCTTTTACATCATTTTGTGTAACTTTCTTTTGACATAACCCACATACGAATAAAAGATATCTGGGAAGAAATAAAGGCAAACTTGCAGGAAAGGAATGAATGTGTTTCCAGGAATTAACATTAACTTCAATATTACTGAGAAAATGAAGGAAGGAATCTTGAAATGGTGTGGTTTTCACTGAAGTCATGCTTCTCAGTCAAGATCTCATAATAGACCACTATAACGTGGCAGCTGACTTGGGTTGAAATCAAAATTATTCTCACTGGTGATCCTTTGGAAAATTAAGTGGCTTTTTCTGACTCACTATAGACTGAAGACTTTGAAGTCATTGCCTTTCCCATCTCTATGTAATTGTAAAGCTGCAGCTGAGTGCAAAGAGACCAAGTTTGTTTTGGTTTTGTGCTGGCATTTGCTGCAGAACAGTGCAGGAAGACAAAAGTGACTGTGCTGGCTTGTTTTCTGGCCTGTAGCTGTTTTGGCTACCACCTCAATTAAGTGTTTTGTTGAGAAAATCAAACCTGAGTCTTCTGTTCACTAAAAACGAGCACGGTGCATGCGAAATGTGACCTGCTGTGTATCAAGCAGTAAGGGTATCTGTGTTGTACCAGAAATTTTCACAATTTCCAAATTCAGTCAGGGAGTCAAGATAAATGTCAAGAGCAGAATATGAAATTTACAATTAAACTATCAATGGAAAAGCAAATTTTATTTGGAACAATTGTTCTACTTTGAGTTCTTCTAACTTAGGAACAGTTGCCTCTGTAGCTAGGCGCTGAACTATTAGTCTCATTCCCTACTTGCTTGGACTTTCTTTTCTCTTGGTTCATGAGCATATAATTTAGGCTCTGTTCCATCTGTGATCTGACATATTACATGCTTATTACTCAGATTTTCTTCCTTAACTCTTTGTAAAGTATGAAGGGAACATTAGGGGGAGGTTTAAAACCACGACATGTAATAGAAAATGTTGGAATGAGAAAATTGTATGAAATAACAGCAATTATAATGAAATAATGTGTCTTTCAAATATAAAATAGCAAAGAAAATTTATGTGCCTGTTTTTCGTATCACAAACACTGTATATTTATAATCTTTTTTTTTTCCCATTTCCTCCTTCTTTTCCCATTAAGAATAGAGATCTAATCCAGGATGACATTCAAAATCTGAAATGGGGAGCAGTCTTGGATTCACTCAGAAGCAGAGCTACTCAAACTCCAGTTGTCCTGCTAAATGCTAGAGAGTTTGGTATGAAAACAAACTGGAATTTTTGCTTTCATTTCTGCGCAATAAAACTGAAGATAATTTCATTCATGTGGGGTGCATGACTTGGAAGGTATAAGACCTTCTATAAACCTCCTAATCTGGAAACTGGTTCTTGGGAAGGTGAAGTAATAACTGTTTGCCAGTATGACACTAGCATTTAGATATGAGCTTGCTCAAGAAATCATAGAACAGTTTGGATTGGAAGGGGCCCTTAGAGGTCATCTAGTCCAACCCTCCTGCAATGAGCAGGGACTCCTTCAACTAGATCAGGTTTCTCAGAGCTCTGTCCCACCTGACCTGAATGTTTCCAGGGATGGGGCATCTGCCACCTCTCTGGGCAACTTGTGCCAGTGTTTCAACACCCTCATTATAAAAAAATTTCTTCCTTATCTCTATTCTGAATCTATCCACTTTCAGTTTAAAAACCATTACCCCTTGTCCTATTGCTACAGGCCATACTAAAAGGTTTGTCCCCATCTTTCCTGTAGGCCCTCTTTAAGAACTGAAAGGCTGCAATAAGGTCTCCCCAGAGCCTTCCCTTCTCCAGGCTGAACAACCCCAACTCTCTCAGCCTCTTCTCACAGGAGAGGTGCTCCGGCCCTCTGATAATTTTTCTGGCTCTCCTCTGGACCCACTCCAACAGGTCCACATCTTTCCTGTGCTGAGGTCTCCAGAGCTGGATGCAGTACTCCAGGTGGGGTCCCACCAGAGCTGAGCAGAGGGGCAGAATCACCTCCCTCGACTTGCTGGCCATGCTTCTTTGGATGCAGCCCAGGATACAGTTGGCCTTCTGGGCTGTGAGTGCACATTGCTAGCTCATGTCCAGCTTTTCATCCACCAGTACCCACAAGTCCTCCCCAGGGCTGCTCTCAATCCCTTCATCCGCCAGCTTGTATTGATACCAGGGGTTGCCCCGATGCAGGTGCAGGACCCTGCACTTGGCCTTGTTAAACCTCATGAGGTTCACACAGGTCTTCTTGAGCTTGTCCAGGTCCCTCTGGATGGGATCCTGTCCCTCAGGCATGTCAACCGCACCAGTCAGTTTGGTGTCATCCGTAAACTTGTTGAGAGTATCTTGCTGAGAACTTTCAAGAAGCTACAGAGATGAGGAATTCAGGGTCCTATGTCCTGGCTTAAGTATAGTGTTTGGGAATGCTGAGCAACAGTCAGATTTGCTTTTCAGACCACACAACATGAAAGCTCTGAACTTGGCAAAATGTATCAGGTAAATTCTTCCAACATAAATTAATGGAAATTTTATAGCAAATTTCAGTGTATGCAATGCAGACCTGCACTGAATAATTTTAACCCGTAAAGTTAACCCATGAGTTTTCATCTATTCACTGTAATGAGATGTATTTTGCATTTTTAAATGCTTTGGGAACTGGGAGGGGACCCCAAATATTTTAGTGCTTAATATTTATGTTTTCTTGTGAAGTTTGTTTTCTTGTTTAATGTCATGCTTGTCCCTGCACCATTGGTGATAACATGTTTCTGGTAGAAAAGGTAGTTTTGAGATACTTTCACTAAAATACTTTTCTGTTCAAAACATCTGGTCAGATATTTTTGGGTTTGTTTTTCATGTAACTATCTGGGAGTCGCATTACAATTGTCCAGTGCTTTACCATAACAGAAACACCAGGATGTGGCTGGGATGGGCTAAAGCAGATGGAGGAGCTACCAGAAGAACTTCTACCAGTTTCAGGACACAATTCCAGTGCCTTTGCAAAAGTTGCTGGTCTAGCTGAGATTGAGCAGGTGAGAAGAAAAGTTACAGCTATTCTTTCTATCTTTGTGCACAGTGAGTCTGTGAATTTTGAGATAAAGCGAAGAGTTGGTATATTTAAAGATGAATATAAAAGTAGCTTTAAATCATAGCTGCTGAAGATGTTATTCAAGATGAATACAGGTGTGCACTAAGAAAATAATTGACTTATTTGTATCATTACTCTAATTGCAAATATTTAAATAATTTGAAAACTCTTTATAAAGCAATATTTTCTTCTCATCTGTCGGTAATCAAGTATTTTATGGATGGAAAATTATGATTAGCGACATAGAATGATATATCTTAGCTTCTGTTTTTCAGTTTGAAACATTTCTCTTTTGCTATTACCAGGCCACCCTTGGAACAAAGAGGGCAGATACTCTAGAAGATAGTTTCACTTTGTTCAGATGTACCCCAAGTTATTGTGCAGGAAGACTGCTTCCCCCTTGCTCTGAGAAATTAACTAATGATGAGGCAAGTAAGGAAACCAAAGATGAAGAAAGCCTTTCTGTCTTGAAGGAACAAGCTATAAATCTGCTAGCAAAGATGTTCCCTGTTTCTGGGGTGGAAGCTTTGATGAGGAAGAAGCTCCAGCTTACCTTGTTAGAATCTGAAAGCTATCAGATACCAGCTGTCACCACTGTGAAGAAAGAGAGTTCAGATTTCTGTGAGGCAAATACTAGTCTTCGCTCTGATGGCCTCTGCCTTGTTGCAGGAGGAGGATTTTCTGATAGAGCTTCTGCACTTCTTTGTGGAAAGATGCCTTGCTCTGTGACTGAAATTTTCACATCGTTTCTAGAAAAATATAATGTGGAAAAACATCAGGAAAACAAGCAAATTCTGCCAAAAAGCATAAGTGAAAATAAATGTCTGGATGAAGTTGTTGATGATGGGAAGTATCACCAAAAAATCTTTAGAGGGAGAGTTAAAGGAGAAGAAATACAGAATGAGCAAGCCCAACCACAACAGGTGACCTGTGTTTCTGAGGAAAGTTCTAAAGTTTTAAAGAAAACTAAATTCATCAGGCCTGGGAAGCAAGCGATGGAAGCCAAAGACAGCCTAGGTAGCCCGCAGGGTGTCCAAAATTTATCTATTGATTTTAAAGACTTAAAGAAGCATTTTGAAGGGAGCCCTGAACTAACAGAAAAACGAGGAAACATCTCAGAAATCTGCACCTCTGATGTGAATAGGGTATATAATGGAGAAGACATAATCAAAATGGAGGAGAAAGGAGGGAAAATTCAGAAACTATCTCACCAAGCAAACCCTTCCAGCAATATTGGGCTGACAGAAAAGAAAGACCAGACCCTGAAACTATGTGAACCAAAGGAGGAGAATTTCTCATGTCAAAAAATAGCTGTTGAAAACATGCAATATGCATACTCCCAGAAATTTTTTTGGTCAGAGGAAGAGAGGTGTCCCCTAAACATACTGTCTCCTATGCAGGAGAGGGCTGTGTGCTTAAGCAAACTGTTCCTGCCAGAGAGCAATTTTTATGAGTGTTTCTGTTATCTGTCACCACCGGAAGTTGGTAATGAACGTAATGTAAAAATATACGCACTGGAAAAAGTGGTGGCTGTGTGTTCTAGGAGGATATTTCTACTGATGCAAGAGAATGACAATTACTCAAAAAAAGTTTGTATACTACAACAGGAGAATGAGAGATATGCTCAGATGATGTGTGCACTGGAAGAGGAGATGGATGCATATTTTCAGTACATTTTAGCGGTAGATGAAGCTAACATTGTTTCATTCCAAAACTTACTTAATGAGAAAGAAGTTGCTGGTGGGTGTTATAATAACTTATCAGAAGAAAACACCATGAGCCCGGGAACATTCTTTGTTGAAACCTTCTCTAAGAACCTCTCATGTGTTGCAGAGAAAAATAGGAATTCTGAAAAAGACTCGTTGACAATTGCATCAAATAAACTTCCCGGGAGTGTTTTATCCCTGGATGGAAGGAAGATGAGATATTTCCAGCTGCTTTCTGACCTGAAAGAAGAAAGAAGCAAATGCTTCAAAGAAATAGCTAAATTATTACAAGACAAGGAGAACTATGTAGCAAAATATAATGAACTAATACAAGAGAGAGAGGGAAATTTACAAAGAATATCTCTTTTAGAAGGTGAAAAAGAAAGTTTACTGGGATATTTGGCAGAGGTAACATGTGAACAAGACAGATACAGGACCTTGGTTTCAGAACTTCAAGAGTACAAAACCAGCTGTTATCAAACTATCACTGATTTACAGGAGGAAAAATGTGCACTGAAAAGAGAAATAGACAGAATCAAGAAAGAAACTTCAGAACAGCTTGATGAATTTCAGAAAGCAAATGCAAACTTTGTTTTAGAAAATAACAAATTGAAAGAATTAATGTCTTCTTTGGGTTTCACCTATGAAGAGCTGAGAAAAGGTAAAAGTTTGGAAGCAAAGGAAAAAATAGTAAAACTAAAAGAGGAAAGTCAACAACGTCGTCTTAAGCCAAAGGAAGTTGAAACAGCATGTAGTGTAACTCAGACTGAGGAAGGAGTTCTGGTTATAGACCCCTCAAACTATTTCCCCAGAAAAGAGGTAAATAATAACAATGAGGAATGTTGTCAAGCAGGATCTTATAAAGAAAGGGGGAGGTATAAATGTCATTTGGAGGACAAAGCTAAATTAACTTTGTAATACAGAAAATGTTGTTACCTCCCATGTGCTGGAGATCTGAGGTGCTAAAGTTGACTTTTAAACAGAAGGCAAAATACCACAGTTATTTTTTCTGAATGTTGTATTAGAGAATTTTGTGATACAGCAAGCTACAAAGTTATAAATAATACTTAAAAGAGTGCATTGTTCAGGCATTTTTAAAATTATTTATCTTCTTGCAAGAGTAAAAGTTTCTGGTAGAGCAAATTAATTTCTGCAAACTTCTGTTATAATGGTGAAGTATTCAGTGTTGTGAAACAATCATGTCTTATTGAAAAGTACGCACATGTTCACTTACTAACTTCCATTCTGATAGGGTCTAATTTAGTGTTTTGATTTTTATGAAACGTACATCTAAAGAGAGGATCTTTACTTATAGTGGATTTCTTGTCCGTGTTTTTTCTATGTAGTCATGAATCTTACACCCCAGTGAATTTCTATGGAGTTTACGATGTTCTTGTAAAAGCAGAATTATTGCTTCAGTTGAGAGTAATCAACAGGGAAAGATTTATCTCCATTATCTTGACTTTATGCAAATGTTTTTAGTAATTCAGAAGGAAGCTATATATTGTTCTATAGAAACCCATATGCCATTTTGTATGGGTGAAAGGAGTCATGTCTTTCTGTTTTGTATCCAGAGCAGCATGTTTGAAAGCTACAGTGTGATGAAAGAGCAAGTAGAGAAAGCAAAAGAGGAACTAAAAATACAGCAAAAGGAATTAGAAAAATCAAAAAAAGAGGTAACCTCCTACTCTGATGTAATTCTGAGGAGCAAATTTGTTTTCTTTTACGTTTTTCTTACATGACTGTTCTTTCTGCCAGGATTTAGCACTTTTACAATACAGGGAGTCTTCTGATCTGCAGAAGCAAAATGCACCTCTTTGATCTTTCAGTTAAGTGATGAATTGCATAGTCATTTGTGGTTGGCCTGAACTTCAAGTGAAGCTGCCTTCCCCAGCACACTTTGACAGAGGCCGAGTGCTTACCAAAGACACACAGAACAAACTATCTGCTGTGGCCATCTCTTCACAGGCCGCTCCCCTCCCTCACTAGGAGGAAAAGGCGGCTGGTGAAGCACTGAGGACTACGGCAAACCTGAATTCAAAGTAGTTTTTGAATGAGAGGCAAAGGCAGGTAAATCTGACACTGTCAAGGGGTCTCGCTATATCCAGTGGTGGTGCAAAGCACGCACTCTCAACATCTATGTAGTAAACACGAAGTCCAACCCCAACTACATGGAGACTCGTCTGGATGGCTAGTTCTGTGCCTGTGTAAAGTAAATCTGCAGTTTGAATACCAACCAAAGAAACTTTCAGCGTTGTGCCTTTCCAAATGCATTAGCTTTCACACACCT
Organism: Charadrius vociferus; assembly: GCF_000708025.1. NCBI lineage: Eukaryota > Metazoa > Chordata > Aves > Charadriiformes > Charadriidae > Charadrius > Charadrius vociferus. The sequence goes on from NW_009649619.1 coordinate 3,859,204, forward strand.
GTTTTTTATTGCAGGCTTATCTAAGCAGAAATATATTGCTTTTATGGCAAGTGTGTATTTATGGGGCTGTTTCATGCAATAACAGGCATAGCTCAGACTCCCTGTGAAAAAGCCACCGGCAATAACAAGTATCTTGAGCGTGTAAAAGAGTAGCAGGATTCTACATGGTGGATGTACATAGTGGTTGTCCTTTGACAGCTTTATAAGACTTCCCGGATTTCGGGTGAGGGGACTGGAATGAAGGGGTGGATTTGGATGAGTAGTGAATGGTTAGGTAAGGACTTCTGACCTTGTAATTTGAACATGAAGAGATAATTTGATTTTTATTTATTTTTTAAAATCTGATTGACTTGGGTCCTACTAATCCTTTTGTGTGTTACAACACCTTCCTCAGTTTACTTAAAGAATGCGAAGCTTTTGCTTTCATGAGAGAGAAAAAATGATCTAACATATGAGGGAAAGATGGTTTGTTTCTGTGTTGTTTTTTTTTTTTCTTTCAAAACTATGGTTAATGTGTATAAGTGGGGAAAATGCATCCTAGAAAAAAATATAAAGGTGAACATATGGAGGCTTTTTTTTTCCTTCTTTGCATTTTTCATTTTTGACATTTCTCAGGAAGACTTTTTTTCCCCTAGCTGATAAAAGTCTTACTTTCCATTTGCTCTGATGGCTTTAAAAGACGTAATCTCTGAAACTGTGAGTGCATTCATCAGTGCTTTTTTTAGCCTTATTCAGAATACTCAAGGCATCTTTAAATTTAGAAATCAATTTAAAAATTAATCTATTTTTCTGCATAGCTCTAGTTAGATAAGTTTCTATTGGACTTACTTTAGGAGTCTTAGTAATTTCATATAATAAGATTGTAGTGGATTGTGTAATTCCATTTACTTAATCAATTTGCAATGATTTAACACTTGTGATGTGGAGATCAGACTCAAATCCATGGTTGCAAGCTGGTATTGAGAAATAATATCACTGCTAGACTAATCATACTCAGTAATTTTGCTTTTTTATTCTTCCCATTAGGCTCAGAAGTGGTACAGGGAACTTGGCTTTGCTGAAACGAGATACGAAGAAATCAAAACTCGTTTGACACAGACTCTCTCAGAATTAGACCATCTTAAACAAGAGGTTAGGGACAAAATTCTTGGAAAACAGAACTGCAAATTAATGGTATGTATGTAAATGGCATGGAGAAAAGCAGATTCCTTTGGAGGCAGTGTTTTGGAAGCAGAGACACCATTATTGTTATTGGCAATAGATTTGAAGCAAGCATAGAGCAGCTAGAGCTGCAGGAGCTATAAACTTGAAAGTTAGCAGACATTATGCAAGGCAGACCATCTGTCTACTGGATACTGCAAAGCGTGGGCTCTGAATGGGCATTGTAGACACCTCCGTTTTTTAGGAGGGCTCTTGTCCTGCTCTCTCTAGCCAGAGTCATTTTCTGAAGCATGGATTTTCAGGTGGCCTTAATGAAAGGTGTTTCCCTTCAGTGCCCTCTGCTTTTCCCGATCTGCGGCTGGAGAAGTCTCCAGTGTTTCCAGTATTTGGCCTTTGTGCCTTCTGTCTCCTAGTACTAGATTCGGAAAGACAAATTGAAGCTGTGATGCTGGACATTTTGTTGAGCAACTTTCACTGTGAGTGAGTGGGTGGTGTGGGTTAGTGGGGAGTCAAAGGGAGTTGAGGCATGCAGCCCGAGTCCATATTCCCCAAATCCAAGAAATCTTTCTATCACATGAGGGAGAGAAGTTAGAATGTATTTATATCACAGAAATTTTGGCTTTGCTGTAAATGAAAGCTTTTTGAATTTTCAGGTTGCTCTGTGTCTTGATAAAGTTTTTATGATTTCCACCAGAATGAAGTGTTTTATGCAAAGATTTTTAATTATTGAATAATTTCCTGGAAGCAGCTTTCATGAAGACTTTTCAACTAGCCCTGAAGTTATTTCTGTCCTCCTTGACAGGAAAACGGGGAAGAAGAAATATGCAACTTCTATCAGCTGGAAAAGCAATTTTGTTGCAACCTACTACATTTGCACATTTAGTTTGAACAGGTTAGATGGATATGGCTTTGGAAGAAAATAGAAACATGTTCTGGAAAATGTAAAGATTCTGGGCTGAGTTCAGTTGCCTAAATGTCACTGCTTATCCCATTTAAATGCCTTAAGGTATCCTGGCTGAGGGTATAGCTGGCCCTCTACAACTCCTCTGCAGTTACTTCATATTAGCTTGCACACCCTACATGGCACTATATGCTGATGTTCAGACATATGAGTTCTGTTAACTGAAAATTAAACTTATATTTTTCATATCATTAAGATGTACTGGCATGTGACATTTTAAAACAATGAAATTTATTTCAAGTAAGAAGAAACTCACAAATTGTTTGAAAACAAACAGAAGTCTGTCATGGTGTTTTGTTTAAGCTAATGCTTAAGCTTTTGGGGGCATTTTTGGGTAATGGAGCTTTAACCCTCATTTGGGTTAAAGCAGTCACAGTCTGAGGCAATTATTACTTATTTTATTGGTCACTGAATTAAGGAGTTAATTATTTCTGTAACTGACACGGGAATAAAATTCATCAACTTTGACAGAATATTAGTACACTGGAAAAAGTGCAGGTCAGCCTTTCTTCTGAAAAAAAACCAAACCCCAAAAAAACCCCAACAAACCAAAACCCAAAGACTTATAAATTACTCTGATTTAAACTGAACTTTTCATGTTAGTGTTTATTAATCAGTAGTACATATTTATGCAATATTGTGATGTTTGATTTGGATCTTGCTTCATCCAATTTAATTACTTGTTGTAGGGTTAATGTAAAATTCTTGAATTAATATATGTCTCATTCTGGGATCAAAGATGAAGATACATGTACATCGTAGAACTGGGTTTATTCTTCAGTTAAACTATTTGACTTAAGTTCATTATATCTTAACCAAAGGATCTTGATTTTATTGGCACAATTAAGCAAATAGTACAGATTGTTAAAATATGTCTACTCTATTTTCTAAGTAAGGGAGCAGGGTACTATCTACAGCTTTGAAAATAAACACAAGAATTTTGGATGAAATGCACATAGCAAATAAGGTGCCAGGCTTCCCTGATGAACTGCTGACTCCTGTTATGTCCTGTAGACAAAAAGTCATATTCCCTCTCATTTTCTCATTGAGTTTTCAGACAAGCATAGCGCACGCAAGAGGAGGAATATTTTAAATCTTTTTTTAGCGTTTAGGTCTTGCCAGGTTTTATAAGAATGCAGTGAGTTAAATGCTATGTTTTGGGCTTAGCTATCCATTGGTTATTTCCCAGTCCCAGCTGCTGGGTCCTTCACTCTTCTGGAGCTTTACTGCACAACCAAATGGTAACTGTTAACTGGGACATCTGACAGAGGGATCATAAATAAGCCTTGTATGCCTCATTTGTGCTTTTAAACTACAGAAAACTGCTAGCAGGTCAGTAAAATGAAGAAGAGGGAACTTCTCTCTGTCTTTAACCTTCAAGCAATTTTTATTTCCCAACCTCTTCTTCCATTACGCATCTTCAACTAAGAAGTGTTTTCGTTTGTTATTTGACATACTTTTTGTGGGGGAACGAAGATGAGGAAAATACCATGTCTCAGGCTCATCCTCAGGCTTCTGTGACTGCAACCCTGTTGTAATTAATCTTGACGTGTCCGACAGTTGCTATTGTTCTTTTCTCTTAACGCAAGAGGGAGCCAAAAAGCTTGTTACAAAGCATGCATGATTTGCTTGAATGCTGTGCCTAGAGGACTTACTTCGTTAGGAAGAACAGTAGGAAAATGTCATATTTCTACTTTTATCTGTAGTCCAATGATGTGTTGCAGGCAGAGTGGTGTGATCTTATCACTACAGTTTGCTGTTCGCTATGAAATGGTGCCTTTGGTATGTTGTAGTCACCAAGGGTGTCAAAGTTGGAAAGGCTGTCAGAAAGCGAGGGAAAATTTAACTATGTTGTTGTGCATCACGGCTGAATATTAGCTCTTCTCGGATGTATCAATGTTAGTAACCATTAAAATCAAACGATCTTCCTGCATGTTTTTTTCAGAAGGTTATGTGGTTTTACCACAGTATTTCATAGGTCTGAGTAGAATTTTTAGCTTAATCACTGAAATGCTTAATCTTTTAGACTTGCTTATATAACATGTTGTCAGAAATGTTGAGCAGCTGTGTGTATCAACTCAATATTTTTTAAAGTAAGTTCACAATAGTGTAAATGTTTTTCACAAGACTTTGTTCATCCTCAGATTTTCCTCATTCTTAATCTATATGTTTAATCTGACAGTGTCACTTCTAGGAGCTGACCTTATGGTGCTGACCATCAATCTAAAGCTCTTGCTAATCCTTTCAATTTAAGTGCATGAAATCGAAAAAAAAATAAAAATCGGAGAGTGGGGGAGAAGGAGTTGAGTTCAGAAGCTCCTCCTTCCACTTGTTCTGTACCACTTTTACTACATTTTAACATAATATTTTATTTTAATTTTTTTTAAAAAAAATATTCTTAAAATCTGATAAGTTTTATTAATAATCCCCCAAAACAAAAATATAACTGGGAGAGTGGAATTTGCTCCCTGAGATAAACATATGTGGAAAAACAAGGGGTTTATTATACAGTAGTTTTTATTAATAATCCCCCAAAACAAAAATATAACTGGGAGAGTGGAATTTGCTCCCTGAGATAAATATATGTGGAAAAACAAGGGGTTTATTATACAGTAGTTGGAAAAGGAGACTGGGGACTTTTGAGTTCTATTCTTACTCACTGTGTGACCATAGGTTGGCCACTTAATCTGTCTGTGCCCCAGTTTCCCCAGATATGAAATGAGTATAATACAATACTTACTTTGAAGGAGCATTGGGAAATCACGGTCTTACACCTGCTCTCACAGGGGATCAGGAACTCCTTGCTTGTAAACAACTTTAAGATTTGTGAAAGATATTAGTGCTAATATGTTTATGAAGGTTTGAAGTGATACGTTTTATATCAGCCAATTTTTTATTTTTTTTCTATGTACAAGGCAGGCATGTATATTGATTGAGAAATTTTGTGCTCTAAAACAAGACTGAGAATATTTTCATTATTTTATGCATCTCATTTGATAATCTGTATATTTGCTCTCTAGCCTGTGTATGCTGTGGAAGATGCCCGGGAAATAGAGGGGAATAAAATAGCCAATAAGAGATTACAGCAGCAAGTGCTGACCTTGAAAGCCCAGCTCAGGGACCAGGCTGCATTAAAAAATCAGTTTCACGACTTGCAGAATGAAGTGGAACTCCTTCAGGCTCAGCTATGTGAAAAGGTATAATAAAACTGTTTTCTGTGTGCTTAAGCAAGTGGAAAAATGTGAGTTTAGACTTCAGATTCTACCTCTTTCTTCTCAAAGGAGAGACCCAAAATAATCGTCTGTCCTGAGAATGAGCCTGAGGGCAATTAAATGGTTTGCAGGTGTATAAAAGTACCTCTGACTTCAGAGAAATAAGGAAAAAATGTTAAATGCCTGGGTGGTCAATGTTGTGGAAAGATGATAAACGATAATAAAAGTTGCCACCAGCCTCTGCTATAATACCCATAGTGTAATGCAAGCAAACTGGTGCTGAAATTTTTTACAGTCACCTCCTTGGCTTAAATTGTCAGGATTTTTAACTTTCTTGTCTCTTTCATTGCACTATAACAAATTAGGAAACACAGTGAGCTAGGGATAGAATTTTGATAGAGTTTTTTCTAACTTTTTTTGATCCAGCTGCTGGGGTTACACATTAAGGGTTTCATTAACACATTTTCAGTTAGGTAAGTGGTTTGTATTTTTATTAATCAAGAGCCCCCATATACACACAAGTATACTTGCAAGGGCAGTTTTTACACTTGTGCATCATATTTCACTTGGCAAACCAGAGCAAGTGCAGGGATTAACATTTGCAAAGCTGCTGCCTTACTGTGTGAACAGAACTGCTGAGCTCTTAGGTGGAAACTAATTCCTGCTAGGACCTTTTCCCCCTTAAAATTTGTTTCCTATTGAGAATTTGTTTCCTATTTCTTTGGAAACTATTTTTCAAACAGGGATGATAGTTACAATGTGAGCCAAATTGGAATTTCCCAGCATAATCTGAAACAACCAGTAAATGGTATTTTCTTAATCGTACTCTTCATAACCTGATACAATGTGTAGAACATGCTTCTCCTCTGTCTTTCCTCTGAAATACAAGAGATTATTTTCTTCTCCTTGCTGGGTGCAAGTTTCATCCTACTTCTTCCATGGTAAATTCACCTGTTCTATGGTTTTGGTTTCTTTTTGTTTGTGTGATTTTTGGGTGGTGTTTTTTTTTTTTTTTGGGGGGGGGGTGTGTTTTTTTGCTTGTTTGTTATTTTTGGTAATGTTTGGGTTTGTTTGGTTTTTTTTTTTCCTAGCCTTGTCACGTGCTATGATTTGCATTAAACCAGTCCTGTACAGAGGGTTAGTGGCTTCTCTCAGGCATCGATTAGGATGCCTTTTAGCAGTATAGTGGCGGTAAATGAAATTGTTTTGTAGTGTCTGGTGTCTGTAGTGATGGATGGTGAGTATCAGATGGTAGGCAAATAAAGGGTGAGATGTGCTATCCATATAAATGGGCAACTCCTAATTGGTCTGTTGCATTGGTAAAATATTTTGCTCCATGCATTGTCAAGAATTGAATGTCACCAGTGCAGGGACCTACTGCTGGCTTTTTCCTTTTCCTCCCAGTGCTAGTGCAATGTGAAGACAAGCCTTTCCTGTCCTATCTACTTTGTTTCTTCCCAAGCCCACAATTTATTAGCTGAGGACCATGTGACCTCTTTCAGTGCACCTGAATTCTCATAAAGGGAGTCTTTCTGGTGCATGTAATGCATTTATTGTAGGCTTTGTAGAAATAAAAATTGTCAAGCAAAATGAATGCAAAAGAATCTGTAATTTATTGCCAAATAATACCGAATTGATTTGTAATAGAAATTACCTGGCAGGATACTGTATTTTTTCTGCATAATCAGAAAGCAAGTTTCCCATGAGTAATAAATATTTAAATCATAAGGTACAGACTAGGTCATCTGGCTCATCTCCTAATAGAGGACATACATCGATCGTGTCAAAGTAGAAATTTGCTGATGTTCACTTTTCAGAGCCTGCCGTGGAATGCACATTCAGAAATGTTGTTTCTTGCATTCTACCACATAATATAGACAAGAAAAAGAAGAAACTTTTCCCCAAAAGGGTATTGTGGAAGATTCAGAGAGTAAATGGGGACATGAATGCATAATAAAGGATACCAAGTCTTTAATGTGATGCTGCTTTGATGAAATAACCTCACTGATAAAGGGCTCCATCTAAAAACATCCAAAAGCTTTTGGTAATACCCAAGAACAACATTAATGCTAGTAGGGCAGTGTTTGCGGGCCAGGGCCTACCCGTGTACAACCAACTCCTTACACTGCTTCATCGTGTTTATGATACAGGGTCACACAAATATGCAAAGTGTACGCCTTGAAAGTCTGGTCTAAAACAAATAGCAAAAAACTGCTACGGTATTTTAAAGTGACCCTTGAATGAATTAATGCAGAATGCTTTTCAACCTTTCAGGAAAAAGAACTTCAGAAGAGAAAGTCTGAAGTGAAGTTGATGCTAGCTCCTCTGAAGGTACTGTATTCTCCTGAAAGCTGATGTAGGACGTACAGAGAGGTCTCTCCCTTCGCTTACAGGCTTCTCTGCCTGTGACTGCCTTCTGCACCTGCCCCGACTTAGCTGCTTGCCACTGGGCTTTCGGTTTTAGGCAAGGCTTGCTGACAATATTGCTATTATTGATGACTTACATGCTACTCTTTAGCCTGTCAGAAGGGGGAACTTGCACATGGAAATGGAACATCTCTTCCCAAATTATTTACCTGTGTGCATGTATTGCTGTTGTGGGGTGCAGAGGCATCTAATGGCCTAGAACCATAGGAAAGCAGTTTATAGCTTTGGGTCAAAACGCATGAAATTACAGATCAGACACAGAATATAATCTTGCAGTCTCGATAGGGAGTGAAATCAATGTATATGTGTTCATGCCGCATAGGCTAAGCTGGCTTGCCTCACCCAAAAGTGCCAGGAAAGGAACAGCTTCATTACAAGGATGCGTGATGAATTTCACAGGCGAGGAATTATTAACTCTGCATTTGATGGAGAGGTGGAAACCTTGGTGAATGATATGGCCCTGGCAGAGTACACAGTTGCTTTTACACCAGTGTGTGACCAAGAGGTAAGTGTCCTTCCTTGTAGGATCCTCTGTTGTATTAAGTCAGTGATTCTTCTTTTTTTTTTAAGGTGTTTAGTCAGACTCAATGTGTAGTTATAAAAATATATTTCAGCACTTAATATAAATATTGCTTCAGAAAAGTTGGCTCTTTTACTGTGGTTTTGGTCAGAGTTTAAATCTTCTGGAGCTTATCACAAAGTACATCAGTGTTCCATGCAAAAAACATGGAGCCTGCCTGGAGAAACAGGAATTCCTTTGCAGTACTTCAGTAACCTTCAAACAAGCTCTTCTTTTTCCCTTTGATATTCTCTCTTATTATTTTAAACAAAGCCTGTAAAAATACCAAACAATATTTGGTAACGTTTGTGTCAAGTATAGTCAAGTAGAATCTTGCTGGTTAAAGGCTGGGCGGGGGGGGGGCAAGAATTTTGTGTTTCACATTTGTAAAATATTGGGAAAGTGGCTGCCTACCAGAGCAGGAGGCAGAACATAGGTTCACACTATGTTTTGTAGTTCAGCTAACACAATCCGTTACAAAATGAGTACATAAAAATTATTTATTTTTTAATGACACTTACATCTATTTTTCATCAGCAGAAATAAAGATGCCTAGGATGGGCATAAGTATAGTAAATCCATAGGACTATTTTTCCGATTATTTTACATTTTTACATACAGAGTGGTATTCTCTATCACTGAAAAGCTTATTCTAGTGTTATTAACTGTTGCAAGCTATCACTCAGTCATACTACTTTCTGTGGCAAGAAGTAATTTAACTGCATGTTAAGGAAAAGGTAGATTGATTCTTCAAGGGAAATAGCATTCAAAATTAGGAAAATAAACAAGAGAGTTTACTGGTTCATAATTTATTTTTTTTCTTGTCTTCTACTACCTCTGTTTGACTAGTCAGGTTTTTATATGCTTTGGGGTTTTGTATGCTTTGGGTTTTATGTGCCTTCAAATCTACATATGCCATCAACCTATCCTGAGCAATGCTGTGAGATGAAAAGGTGGTGCGGGTGCAGGATGGGGCAGGATTCTGTGTCTGGCTATGTCTCCTTTGAGTATGTCAAGTCTGGGTCCACCACTGTCCTGCCCAAGCTCACACTGAGAATGAATGTTTATTATGATGGTAGTTAATAACTCATCTGTCAGAAGGGAGGTAATACTTCACCCCCTTCAGACATTTTCTGAGACATTGCTGTGATAAATGAGCATTAGTGTAAAGCTTCCTGATACAATGAATATCAAAATACCATGCACACTCACACTGTCTTCCTGAATGTCTAATTATCACAAAACTTAGCAGCTCCAAGAGCAGAGAATTAGACTGTATCTGTATTCTGACGGCCAGTGAGTTCATTCGCAGCGTAGGAGCCCCATCTTCAGCTCCCTGCTTCAAAAGGTATTTAGCCATTCATGCTAAGTGGAGCACAACCCCCTTCCCATTGTATCCAGCACCATAGTGGCCAGAGGTCTCCATTGGGCTCGGGAACACTGGGATTCAAGCCTGTGTTCTTTGATCCTGCAGAGGACAGACTGGCTCTTGCTGGGCAGCTTGACACCGAGCTTCTGACCATTCTGCTCTGTGATAAGTACTGTGATAAGCCATTCCACGTGTAACAGGGGAAACCTTTCCTGCCAAGGCAGATCTGTATGTTCCCATGAAAAATGTAGGTTTCTATGGATGGGTCTTTCTATGGAAAACATTTTGGTGAGAAAATGTCCAAGTCTCACTACTCCTCATTTAATAAATAATGATTACAATTAAAAAGAAGAGAAACTGTTTCATATTCATGTGATACATTCCTTGGTTTTAAAAATCCTATACTGAATCTGTAGACATGTTAAACTGAACTGACTTTTCATCTTTGAAGATTCATTTTTTTGCATTTCAACTTTTCTCACTGGAATTCACATCTAAGACTCCAGAGCTATGCCCAGCTTTTACTTAAATAAAACTCCTTTGAAAGCTCCTTCCCTTCCTTCCCCACAGATTTTTAACTTCTAAATGATTCCCAACATTTGAACACTTCTAGGGAAAACCCGGTGGATCGATGCTGCTGTTTTTTTTTTTTTTTCGGGGGTTTGTTTGGTTTTGTTTGTTGTTTTTTTTCCCTTTCTAAATTAAAGATTTGCAATTGGCTTTATTCACTTCTGGACCCAGTGACAAATGGAAGCCTGTTACACCTTGGCAGCAGACCTGCCTGCTTTGGTTTAATGATTAATTTCAACCAAGGATTTGCAGTGATGCATGAAGGGCTGATCCTGAGCACTTTGAAGGGAAAAGGGACTCTGTATTCAATTCAGTGCCTCGCCTTTTGTAGTTCAGTAAAAATCTTTGTGTCTGGTTCTCAGAAGAAAATAGGGTTTAAAATTCTGTTAAGAATTCTTTTTCCATCTCCACTGTGTTGGAATTAGATGTAGATTAGATAGATCTGCCCTAGCTGTGTGCTAGGAAGCTCTAGCTTCAGTGGAGGGCTTGTGGGCATCAACAAGTTACTCATGCTTAAAGACAAGAGTGAACTTCAGTTCTTCGCTCATTTGGGACATAACGGATGGTTGGTCATGCCCTTCTGTTTGCCAGAAGTATTTTTTTCCTAATGTGCATCCCAATTAAAATACTAAAAAACAAAGAGAGTGTGACGCAAAACCAGTCATCTTTGGAGCTTCTTTTCAGTCTTCACTATCAGCGTTCGAGACTCTGTTCTCAGATATGATAAATCACTGTTGTCCCAATGACTTTATTTTGCGGATTTGAACTAACTCAAAACTTCAAATCAGTTCAGTTTAACAGAGCAGCACGCATTTTGAGTTTTGTGATTCTTCATTGTTTTCACAGCCCAGTGTTACATTCAAATGCTTTTGACTGAGAAATGAAATTTGCTTGAATCATGTAATACCTCATGGTTTTGTTCCAGGAGTGTACTTCTCACTGAGGCCAGATATACACTGGGGTAATATGTTCAGAAAAGAAAGTCAGTTTTCCTTCTCTTAATACTCTTTTCAAGTCCCTGTAAAGAAGAGTAGATTTTGTATTACTTTTCCTACTATAAAATTCTACACCATGAAGCTATTTATTTGTAATTTAGTTTAATTGAGTAATTTAGAGTAGTTTAGTTTAATTTTAGTTAGGTTTATCATAATAACATATACTATTGCACAGAAGAGGTTTTATTTCAATTCTTTTCATCCAAAGAAAACACTTATGTCACTCTAGCAAAAGTGCAAATTGTGTGCAGGATGGTAAAGAAAATCTTAGTCACGTCTGCCTCTCAATTTTGAAAAAAGTAGCCTTTTGGGGAGCCATAGGAATGACAATGTTTGTCTAATATGGACTTGAAATTTTTGGAGACACGAAGAAGATAATTTCTAAACCTTTGTGATATACTTTCCTTTCCTTTCAAAAGACCTAAACTGAGAACCCATTGGAACCCCTTGTAGGGACACGATAATAAATTCGGGCAACTGCCATAATTAAAACCTTGTCTTATCTCATGTTTTGAAAATGAAAAGCATGTGTCTAATGAGGACGCATCCCAGGGACAAGGGCTGCCTCCAGCAGGTGCACGTGGCACTTGACACAGTGTCATAGCTGGGATTCACATGCCCAATGTCAGGCACAGAATATGTGTCCATTTTTGGCTTTTTGTCATGTCCCATTTTAATCAACTTCTTTCAAAAGCTGATTTTTATTTTTTTTTTCAATTGGAAAGGCCTTTTGCTCATCTTTCTTTTTTGGTGTTGTAGAATTAATCATGGACATTATTAACAGAGATTGTTTCTCTGCCTTTCCCAGTGGAAAGTACACAGGACAGCATTCATCAACTGATGTTAGGCATTCATGTTCACTAAACGGCTAACAAAAAGGGCTGGGACTGGGATTTGCAACAGCTGGTTTACTTGGGTTAGTAACAGTGGGAAGCAAGAGAAGATGCTTCAGATACTTAATAGGAAACGTGAAAGAGAAGGGTCCACTTTTTTTTTTCTGAATTTATGTGTCTACTTGCAGTTTAAGAAATGAGCTTTACCCAGTTTGACTAGTTTGAATGTGAGGTTGTGTCCATGCTGCTTTTGATACATTAGAGGACCACACAGAGGAGCAAGAGGGCTTGGCTTGCTCTTCAGGTGAGCTCATCCCAGCCAATGCAGCTGTGCAATATTTTGGGGCCTTTTCTCTCTCATTCGGGGCATGTGTGGAGAAACAGGAGTATGTTCAATTCTTTCCCTCAAATGACTGAGCCAAAGTGTCCTGGTTTTATGTCAACAGCCTCTGTCCAGATAACTGATTGCTGTAGTGGATAATGCTGCTGTACAATTTGTCTTGGCTTTGGAAGGCTTTGACTTGATGATATATTTTATATATTCTTTCCATAGTGGATCTGAAACCATTGTGGCTATTTGCCCCCGTTTTTCAGGGCTGAGAGGGAATTTGTGCAAGGAGTAAAGGGATGAATGGTAGTGCTTTCTATTGCTTTTCATCGAGTCACCTTAAATGTTATGGATGGGAAGCTCCAGGCAAAGAATGTGTCCAAGGTAGTGAATTATTTGTTTTACAGAATAGGGAATAAATGTGTAGACTAGTGCAGCTTAATCCTCTTTTGTATCAGGGGATTTCTTCTGAGGTACATCTTGGTAGAGCAATGCTTTTTGCTTTTTTTTTCCCCCTACTTCTACTCATTTATTTGCAAGAAAGCACTTTGTGCTTTCCCATGAATCATATTTGAAGGAAACAGGTCTGAAATAACATTCTGTGATGCTCTCCTTAAAATGATTTGTGCGTGGCTGGTGAGATCAGAAGCTTTTTGGGCACTGAGGGTGAGATATATTTCATGTTTGATGTCTGTACTTCAGGCAACCACATCCATAGTGTTTCTTTTCATAGTTAGCAGAGAGAAAGAGGAACTTATAAGGAGGTATCTTGTCCATTTTAAGTATCTGCTTTAGATAAGGCGAGAAGAGTTGGAGAAGCTGGACTCCATGAGTTGTGATGCAGGCCAGGAGGAGATATGCTTCGGTCAGATGAATCCCATCCTCAGAGGAGAGAATGAGTTTAACTTTGGGGTTTCAGTCTTTTGGAGACAATGCTGATCAACACCAAGGGACCTTTCAAGACAAAGTTTTTTGCAGGAAAAGGTTTCTTTTTTTCTGACATTACAGAAAACGTGACTTGAACCATTGGCATTCCAAGGAAATGAAAGAGAGGAGGTGGTCGTTGTTATTTAGTAATTTTTTTAAAGAGGAGTAAAATCCATTGTTGAGAGATGTCATTTTTGACCTTCAGAAAGATTATTAAAAATACTGAAGGGTATAAAATACGGATTAAAAACAGTTAAGGGCAGCCTGGCCTTTCCAGTGAAATAACTGATAAAGCTGTTCAATAATTATGTAAATGGCTGTTTGTACAGAGGGTATCTCAAGAATTTGTGGTGTCTGAGGAGATGGTACATACTCAAAGTTAGTGCCATTTTAAAGTAAAATTGGGTTTAGTTGACAAAGATTTAGATCTGTTGCCTGACTGCATACATAATATAGATATTTTAGCCGTGGTTTTTGCTCTAATTCATGGGCAACAGAGTGCATTTGTCTGTAACAGTAGAGGCAAGTAGAGTAACAGCTGTGATTAAAAAAGAAAAGCTTTAAAAACTAACCTTCCTTTATTTCCTGATAAATTTCAGAATTTAGATTAAGATAAAATGTTCAATTAAAAATATGCAGATGAATTAAAACATTTTAATCTTGTCTCTGGTGCCACTGTCTTTTTGTCTTTGTAATGCTGGGGGAAGGTGATTTTTTTTTTGGTTTTAGTGTCATTCATTTCTAGAACTTGGCAGTATGCAGGTTTACACTTCTTCAAGTTTGGTGGAATATCACAATATTTTCTTGTCTTCCTAGGTGGGGTAATTTGTGGAAACTTGAGAGGAAAACAAAAATATCAAAGGAAAACAGAATCAATATTGTAAAGAAAAAAAAAAGGAAAAAAGAAAAAATATAAATGTCTGGGCATTGAAACAAAATGCAGGATTTTTGTTTAGCTACATCCATAGTACTATAGAAAATACACTATATAGATATACTATATAGTATATAGAAAATATACTATAAAGTATGATCTTTAGTGTTTCACCGAGTCTTATGAAACACTGACGACGAGCCTTTTTGAGAGAATCATACCAGCTTTCAAATATAATGCAGACTGTACTGTGAAAACAACATCAGTGTGGTAGCAGCTTCACTCATCAGCGTTTGCATTAACCCACCTTTCTACTGAGTTTCACTACTTTGGCCGCAGCAGAATTTGGTACTCCCAAGAGGCAGAAGAGTTTGTGGGTTGAACAGTTGAAGGAAATAGAAGGAAAAGACAGACTCTGCAAAGAGGTTATTTTTTCTAGAAATGAAATGTGCCAGTGTCACAGCTTTGATTTAATGCTGTATTTTTTTCTGGTAGCTTCACCAGCTCTCCTGCCTACGAGGAGGACAGTGATTTGCCTTTGCACGGGTCATTGAGCTCCAGAACTTGTTCTGCTCCTGCTGACTGTCATCTATCACCAGGGATGCCTCTAACTGTGCTTCCTGTAGTGAGGAAATTCTCATCAAATAATTTCAGATCCAATCTCTTCATGCCTCAAAACATTTCAGGGCTGCCCTTTGCAACCCCTCCATCGCTTTCCGCCAGCCAGCACTTTTTGTGAGTGCTGGGGAGATACTGCACTCATAACCTTGCTGAGAAACCAAGGTCTTCTGAAGCTGCCTTTGGCTTTTGTGTTTATAGGGGAACATCCAAATGTATAACTTTCACTTTCCAACTGATCTATGCCTGTGACGCTAGGATATGACTGGGTATTCATGCCACCCTACCTAAATAAATGCTCTATCCAGATAATGTCACAGACTCACTCTGTAAATGAGTGTAGAGAAGGCAAGACTTTTAAGGAAGAGTAGCAATCTAAATTATGTGCCCAAAGTTGGCCAATATGAGTGGTCCTTCAATGCTTGGATGCCACCGTCTTGTTCCCTGGCCTGTTGTTCAGCCTGAAGTGAGCGAGCCAGGTGGTAGCTGCTCCTGGGGAGTGTCTCAGGGGGCCAAACATGCTCGTGTTTGGTACTTTTAACAGGACTAATGGCCAGAATTTGGCAGCACTGGTTCCCTCCTCTCATGGTGGGGAGCCAAGAACAGGCGGTGTTCATTGCTTGTGTTTAGCACGCACATTCTCTCACATGGTGCATCCTGGGGAAGGGTCTGTCCTGCAGCACACCAGGCCTAGAGATGGACGGGCACAGCCCACCCTTCTGACCCTGCTAGCTGAGTACCAGTGTGCTGCTGTACTTCAGAATCGTAACACACACACTTCAGGGAGTCCATGGGCTTTGAAGGTCGCTTTGCAAGTAGGAAATGAGAGTAGTGATCTTTCTCAGGTCTGGGTAGCTTGTGCACCTCAACAGCTGGGATTCAGCGTCACCTGTAGGGCTATGGGACAGTAGAGCACCACTGATACCTGTATGCTCTAATGCTGGCGTCACAGATGCTCTCGAACTGCCTGCATGCAGCGTGTTTCTCATAATGCTCCACGGTGATCATTCCTGCAACATTTCTTTTCTTGGCAATAGCAACAGCTTATGCACTGTATGTTCTTCTTCATGCCATCATAGGATTGTATTTTGATGCATGAGCCTGTCAATAAATGCTCATCTTTTTGAGGGGTCACCAGAGTAATCTTACACTGCTACAGTGTTTCAGAATACTTTGATTTTTTAATTATTTTTTTTTTAATGGACTCAACTGGTGTAGCTAATGCTCATTAAAGATGTACAGAGGAAAAACAATTTATTATTTTAACCAAAATGTATTTTATATTAACTGACCATTCCTGACCTGGCATATTTATGGTATTGGCATTTCTGGAGCTTTTGCAAGAGGACTAATGACAATGAGGTGATAACTTGTAATTAGATGTATTAATTTTGGAAATAAATAAATAACTATTTTCAAAAACTCAAAGGCTGAAACTGTCATTAACAATCTTAAATTTGTTTTTCTGTGCAATTGCAAGAAAAAATTTAACATTGATACTGTAGCTTTAATAAATTTGTGTTTAGATGATAAAATTCTACTGCCCTGTGACAGTCATTTATGTTCAGGGAGATTTTCTCTTCCTGCTTGCAATTGTTATGAAAAGGTGCATAATTAAACAGCTGCCATTTCTCTCTAAATTTGGCTTCAGTTCAGTGAAGATACTCAAGAAGGATAATGTTTGTTGTGGTGTTAAAATTGATTTGGAAGTGAAATAAGATCAACTGAATTAATATTATTTTGATTCAGACTAGGAGGGTCTGCATAAGAATTCGTGCGATTGAACTAATACATTTTTGAAGACCATTCAGCTTAACTTTTTTGACCATGTGTAGGCATAAAAACCTGAATTTGTTGTGTAGTGTGGAGTGAGAGAACATGCGTGTGAAAGAATCATATTAGAAATTTTGAGATTCTTCAAGAGGAGAACTAACGTTATGTATTTTTTTTAAACTAGTATTTTTGTTCCAGTTTTTTTCTAGTTTTTCTTCATATCCAGTTGCAAATTTGGGCTGTAGTTCAAGCTTAGAGACTTTTGGTTTGGGGAACAGTTGATGAATGCAGAATTCCATTTTAGACAGAGGCAGGATTGCTTCACACTTAAAATAATTGGTATATTATCCTTTTTCTTATTTTGGTAAATACAGTTTCTTTAACTGTTCACAGAAATTAAATGTATTGTAATGAATTCATCCAAGTGGCTTCAGTAATCCAAAATAAAATGTTGGAAAACGTCATCTAGCCTGAATTTCTTAAAATAGTATTTTCTCTTGCAGATGCTGCCTTCTTCCACAGACATTTCACAGGCCAATGGACAGCCAGAGGATCATGAGACGTATGTCAAAGTGAATGGGATGACTCGGTCAATACCTGCAAACTCTCAGCAAGAGGTGGATAGCACCCACAGTTCTCAAATCCATCCAAATGTGTCTGCTGGTTCTCCTATAAAATTAACAAGTCCAGAGAGGATCATAGCCTTGCATCAAGAACTAAGACAAAACTATCGCAAACATTGTCAGGTCAGTAAAAATGTTGCCATTGTTTTTAATTTAGTGAAATCTATTATTCTTGGCAGTCATTTTATGGACTGTATAGATATTTGAATGACTGCTTCCAGAGATGCACCGGTGATAGTTAGTTTAAACAAGCTGAGGATAATAATTGCTTAGTGTTTTTCATTATACATTTTCTTCCCCGTTGTTTAGGAATAGCTTGGGGCATGTAAAAACAATGTAAAATTTTTGTTTTCATCATGGTATGCTCTCTGCTAAGATCATCTTTGAAAATTGTTGGATGTTTAAAGAAAAAAAGTTATGTTGATCTTGTCCTACCTTTTTTCCCCCCAACCTTTTTTTATTTTAGTGATCCAATTATTCCTATGCCCTGAAGCTCTTTATAGTAATTTCCATTAACTGCAGGAATCCTGTTAAGAACAGAGCTGATCAATTGCAATTGCATTTGTGCCAGTCTGCTGCTAAACTAAACACGCAGGAGATTTCACCCTTTCTGAGACAACATAACCTCTCCATAACTGTACAGAAACAAAATTCAAGTATGCAGTTACTGAAGCCAGTTAGCTAGAGTGGTTACAGATATTACTGTACTGAATTTCTTTTATAATCTTGGATTAAAATAGATGTAATAAAACAAGTAAAAGCATCGCTTCTGCTTTTGGCATTAATAGATGAAAAAATCATACAAGATGCTGAAATATCCTTTTAGTTAAGAAATTTATTATGCAATGAAACGGTGACTCAGAATTATAATAACATGTGAAATCCTTGAGTTATTTTATTTAGTCCAGGGGTTATATATGGCAGTTCAAATCCAGATTCCCAGCCATTTTCTTTATCACAGTCACATATAAAAAGGATCAATGAAAATATTGTCATAAAAGAAAATCATTAGGGAGAGCCGAATGCAAGTAGTTCTTTGATTTACCTGATCTTTGTAAACTCAGGGATTTATTTTTTTTATATCTGTCATGTGTGTTTTAATTAAATCCCACTGAGAGCACAACACAGGCCTACTGTACAATTATACGGGAAGCTACAACCGAAATCAGCCACAACACACAGAGTAGCCTGGGACATCCAAGCTTATGTTTTCTTTCATCTTTCCTCCTCAGATGCCTTCAGTTGTCTCCTCCACCTCAAATCCGCAGGCTGACTGCAACCCGCCCATGACCCACGCGGAAGCCCCTTGGCCTCTGCTCTCAAGGATGAAGGATGCACTGGCACCTCCAGAGCATAGTGCTTTCTGGGCCACGAAGGGGAGGGATCGGTTGTCGAAACGTGATGATGTATTTTGGGGTCAAATAGGAAATCAGCATGCAGGTGCTATTCCCCAGGGAATGAAACAGAAAAATGCCATTATGAATAAGGCATGGCTCTCTAGAGAAAAAACAGATGGCTCAACCTCAGCTACCACAGCAAAAAGCTATTTGTCAGATGTGTTGTCAGCAAGTAATAAAGGTCGAAATCCTGTGGGGAGAAATCAGCTGCACGGGAAAGAATAAAACAAGGTAAAGCATCTTAGCAATGTGATTTCCCCATTGTTACCGAAGTACTAATAGTTTTTTTAAAACAATGATATTTTACTAGTTAGCACGCCCTAGCAACTAGTTTGAGATAACTAGAAAAATTACATTAAAAAGAGCTGTAATACTTTTTATGATCAAAGTTTCTTAGAGCACTTGATGTCACTGAAACCTATGGATTTTTCAGTAGCTGGGCTGTCTCCCCATTTTCTTTTCACTGCTTCTTTATGATTTGCTTTTCTTTTAACTGAGACTGTGAAACTAACTATTAAATCACTTTAACTTTTATGTATAACCCATTTCTTCAGTGTGCAGTGGCAAGTTCTGAAAGAACTGGCTTGAGTGACTGTTTCCTCTGGAACTTAAGGAAATGTCATGTCATGGACTTCCTAGAAACCCATTTGACAGGAACTGGGGGATAGTTTTGCTGTTAGTGTTTCTTTAGTGTCTTGGGATTATTTTTCTTTTTGGTAATTTTATCCTTTCTTTAAATAAACTGACCCACAGCTTATTATGTATTCCTGTAGGTGGTAATATCTGTAAAATAACATCCTTCAGTTGTTAATTTTAAGTAACAAATTGCAGCTTGACTTGAGTAGTTTTACTAGACGTGTTCCCGGCCACTTTAGGTGACCACTTGGGCATCGTGAGTACAGTAAGAGCTGAGTTCAAGGGATGGATAATGCAAACTGCACCCTGTGCTGCCAAACCCCCGTACCTACATGAGGGAGAAGTGGATGCGATGCCAGGCCACCTGCGCTGGCACGGCATTGGCAGCGTTTCCTCATAGTCTGGCTCAGAAGTAGATGCGGTTTGGGCTGCACCAACCTTTGACGCATCCTGGTTACGGGAGGGAGGAGGGGAGAGTGTGTGTGTGCAGGTGCACTAGCACAGGTTGACTCTGGGAAGTTTAACCGAGCACAGTTGTAAATTCCCCAAAACACTAAAGGGTCATTTATATTGGGGCCCGACCACACTTACCACTTTTGGAAAACTTCCATTATTCAAATCTCGCAGCTGTCTTTATCTTTATTAGAAAACGGCATTTTTAACACACAGTAGTATGTGGCACTGTTCCTGTGCTCATCCTCTGCCTCCATTGATTCCCCCTGTTGTTTCATAGTATGCTGCCACTTTGTTTGATGGTGCTTTGTAGAAACTAGAAACAAAATAACTGGTTTTGAAGAAATATTAATGCACACACTCACACTTTAATGTGGGAAACCTGTCTTCATTTCTCAGTAACGTAGCACTGGAATTACTTACAGCAGTAACTGATTTGGTCTTCATCCAGCGCTTCTTTTAGAAAATACACATCAGACGCCAAGGGAAATAGCCCCTGGAAGAGATGTTTTGGAGTGCTGTCTAAGCATAGGAGACATCACTGAGGTTCCAAAATCTGGGCTTCTGCTCTCGTGTGTCTTTCTCTTCCTCCCAATGCCTGGCCAGCACTTCTGAAGCCAGATATACCTGATACCCAGCCACCATCTGCCTTGTTGAATGTTAAGATATTTTGATGTGGAAAAACAGTTGTAAATATTTAACATGGTAACTCTTATGTTGATAAAATTATGCTTTAAGAATTAGCACCTGTGAGAACTTTTTCTGAGCTTTATCTTGCGGACCGTAAAATAGAGAGTCTGGTAGGTCAGGCTGGAGGTCGGATCGTAATGCATGAAGTGTGCTAATAATAAGGGTATTAATAATAATACCCTGTGATAATAAGATAATAAGTCTTTGTTTTCCTAGTGTAGCTACCTACTTTGTGATTGGTACCATAGTAACTTCCCATGTAATTAAGCCTTTCTCAGTCCAGTCCCTTTCTATCAAAGATGTGTGGTTTATTTTAAACTATCGGGCTGTATTTTAAGCTAACTAGGTTGTTTGGCACCATTCTTCCTCCTGCTGGAATTAATAATTTCCCGACAAGGGCTGCAGACACACACAGGTGTAGATGGGGGGAACGGACATATTACCTGCATGGAAACACTGTAATGCAAAATGGACTCAAGCAATTCCTCAGGCAAATAGATTCTGTGCTGGCACTTTGTAGCTTTGCTTCACAAGTCACAGATTTCAACTAAAATCCTGTAGTCCCTTGTGTTTTCAATTTTTTAAGACATCCATTCTTCCTACTACAAAGCATTGTTTAAATGCGTGCAGATACCACCATTGCCATTTGGCCAGCTCTTTCAGCTGCTTTTCATTTCTTTTAAGTAAAAATGCAAGATTTTAGACAAAACAGAGCAGGAAT